>NW_026893941.1:0-263974 GCF_032452875.1 Bos javanicus
CACTGATCACGTGACTGATCATGCACTGATCACGTGGCTGATCATGAATATCACGTGGCTGATCATGCATGATCACATGGCTCATGCTGATCACGTGACTGATCATGCTGATCACGTGGCTATCATGCACTGATCACGAGGCTGACGCACTGATCACGTACTATTGATCATGCAATGATCACGTGACTGATCATGCACTGATCACGTGACTGATCACGCAATGATCATGTAGCTACCATGTACTGGTCACATGACTGATCATGCACTGATCACATAATTGATCATGCACTGATCACCTGGCTTATCATGCATTGATTATGTGACTGATCATGTGCTGATCATGTTTGGTGTCACACACTGATCATGTGCCTCTGGAGGCAATGAACATAGAGCTGGTAGGCAGGAATCAGTCAGCAGGCTATAATCATGGAACTCAGCTCTGAGGAATCATGCTGCTCAGCTGGCAATAATCAAGTAGATGAGCAGGCAGGAATTATGCAGCACAGCTGGCAATTGTCAAGGAGATGACAGGCAGGAATCGTGCAGCTCAGCTGGCAATTGTCAAGCAGATGAGCAGACAGTAATCATGCAGCTCAGCAGGCTGATCACGTGACTGAGCATGCACTGTTCACGTGGCTGATCATGCTGATCACGTGATTGATCATGCACTGATCATGGATATCATGCACTGATCACGTGGCTGATCATGCACTGTTCGCGTGTCTGACCATGCACTGATCACGTGGCTGATCATACACTGCACGTAAGTGATCATGCACTGATCACGTGGCTGTCATGCACTGATACGTGGCTGAACATGCACTGTTCACGTGGCTGATCACACACCTGTCACGTGACATATCAGCCACTCATCACGTGGCACTCATGCACTGATCACGTGGCTGATCATACTCTGCTCGTAACTCATCATGCACACATCCGTGGCTATCATGCACTGACTCACGTGGTTAGTCATGGAATGATCCCAGGCTACATACACAGTCACAGTGACTGATCATGCACAGATCACGTAAATGATCATGCACTGTTCACGTGACTGATCGCTATGATCACACTGATCGCGTGACTAATCATGAAGTGATCATGGCTATCCTGCACTGATCACGTGCTATCATGCACTGATCACGTGGCTGATCATGCAATGATCACATTAGCTGACCATGCACTGATCACGTAACTGATCATGCACTGATCACGTGGCTGATCATGCACTGATCACGTGGCTGATCATGCACTGAAATGTCACGTGACCGATCATGCACTGATCACGTGGCTATCATGCGCTGCTCACGTGGCTGATCATACAATGATCGCGGCTACCATGTACTGGTCACATGACTGATCATGCACTGATCACGTAATTGATCATGCACTGATCACCTGGCTTATCATGCATTGATCATGTGACTGATCATGTGCTGATCATGTTTGGTGTCACACAGTGATCATGTGCCTCTGGAGGCGCAAAGAACATAGAGCTGAGTACAGGCAAACAGTCAGCAGGCTATAATCATGGAACTCAGCTCTGAAGATGGCATGCTGCTCAGCTGGCAATAATCAAGTAGATGAGCAGGCAGGAATTACAGCACAGGTGGCAATTGTCAAGGAGATGAGCAGGAATCGTGCAGCTCAGCTGGAAATTGTCAAGCAGATGAGCAGACAGTAATCACGCAGCTCAGCAGGCTGATCACGTGACTGAGCATGCACTGTTCACATGGCTGATCACACACCTATCACGTGACTGATCATGCGCACTGATCACGCGATGGCTCTCATGCACTGATCACGTGATTGCATGCATTGTTCGCAGCAATACCGTATGCACTGATCACGTGGCTACCATGCACTGATGACGTGGCTGATCATGCACTGATCATGTGACTGATCATGCACTGATCACGTAGCTATCTTGCACTGATCACTTGGCTGATCATACACTCATCACGGGACTGATCGTGCACTGATCACGTCGCTAACATGCACTGATCACGTGACTCACATGCACTGATCACGTGGATGATCATGCACGATCACGTGGCTGACCATGCACTGATCACGTGACTGATCATGCACTGATCGACGTGGCTATCATGCACTGATCACGTGGCTATCATGCACTGATCACGTGGCTGATCATGCACTGATCACGTGCCTGATCATGCACTGTAACGTGACTGATCATGCACTGATCACGTGGCTGTACATGCACTGATCACGTGCTGATCATGCACTGATCACGTGGCTGATCATGCACTGATCACGTGACTGATCATGCACTGATCACGTGACTGATCATGCACTGATCACGTGGCTATTATTCAACACGCTGATCACTTGGCTGACGCCCCGATCACGTGCCTGGTCATGCACTGATGCTCATGGCTGATCATGCACTGATCACGTGGCTGATCATGCACTGATCACGTGACTGATCATGCACTGATCACGTGGCTATCATGCACTGCTCGCGTGGCTGATCATGCAATGATCACGCGGCTACCATGTACTGGTCACATGACTGATCATGCACTGATCACGTGACTGATCATGCAGTGATCACGTGGCTATCATGCACTACTCACGTGGCTGATCATGCAATGATCATGTAGCTACCATGTACAGGTCACGTGAATGATCATACTACCCATCAGGTGACTGATCATGCACTGATCACGTGGCTATCATGCACTGATCACGAGACTGATCATGCACTGATCACGTCTATATCATGCACTGATCACATGACTGCCCATGCACTGATCACGTGGATGATCATACACTAATCATGTGACAGATCATGCACTGATCACGTGGCTGATCATGCACTGATACTGTGACTGAGCATGGACTGATCACATGACTATCATGTAGTGATCACGTGACTTAATGGCGCTGATCATGTGACTGATCATGCGCTGATCATGTTTGCTATCATACACTGATCATGTGCCTCTGGAGGCAATAAACAAAGAGCTGAGTAGGCACGAATCAAACAGTCAGCAGGCAATAATCATGGAACTCAGGTGTGAGGAATCATGCTGCTCAGCTGGCAATAATCAAGCAGCTGAGCAGCAGGCAGGAATTCGCGCAGCTCAGCTGGCAGTCAACAAGCAGATGAGCAGACAGTAATCACGCAGCTCAGCAGGCCCAGATCACGTGACTGAGCATGCACTGTTCACGTGGCTGATCATACACTGATCACGTGTGATTGATCATGCACTGATCACTTGCATATCATGCTGATCACGTGGCTGATCATACACTGTTCACGTGGCTGACCATGCACTGATCACGTGGCTGATCATACACTGCTCACAACTGATCATGCACTGATCGCGTGGCTATCATGCACTGATCACGTGGCTGAACATGCACTGATCACGTGGCTGATCACACTCTGTCGTGACATATCATGCACTGATCGCGTGGCACTCATGCACTGATCACGTGGCTGATCATACTCTGCTCGTGGACTCATCATGCACACATCACGTGTCTATCGCACTGCTCACGTGGCTTATCATGCAATGATCGCGTGGCTGCATGCACTGACGTCACGTGATCATGCACTGATCACGTAAATGATCATGCTGTTTCGTGACTGATCATGTGCTGATCACGTGACTGATCATGCACTGATCACGTGACTGATCATGCACTGATCAAGTGGCTGATCACTGCACTGATCACATGGCGATCATGCACTGATCACGTGACTGATCATGCACTGATCACTGGCTGATCATGCACTGATCACGTTGGCTGATCATGCACTGATCACGTGGCTGATCATGCGCTGATCACGTGGCTGATCATGCACTGATCACGTGACTGATCATGCACTGATCACGTGACTGATCATGCACTGATCACGTTGGCTGTCATGCACTGATCATGTGGCTGATCATGCACTGATCACGTAACTGATCATACACTGATCACGTGGCTGATCAGGCAATGATCACGTGGCTGATCATGCACTGATCCGTGGCTGATGATGCACTGATCAGCTGGCTGATCATGCACTGATCATGTGGCTGATCATGCACTGATCACGTGGCTATCATGCACTGATCACGTGGCTGATCATGCAGTGATCACGTAGCTACCATGTACTTGTCAAGAGACTGATCATACAGTAATCACGTAACTGATCAGGCCCTGATCTCGTGACTGAGCATGCACTGATCACGTGGCTGATCACACATGTATCACGTGACTGATCATGCTGATCACGTGGCTGATCATGCACTGATCACGTAACTATCATGCACTGATCACGTGGCTGATCATGCAATGATCACGTGACTGACCATGCACTGATCACGTGGCTGATCATGCACTGATCACGAATTGATCATGCACTGATCACATAGCTGATCACACACTGATCACGTGACTGATCATGCACTGATCACGTGACTGATCATGCACTGATCACGTGGCTATCATGCACTGATCACGTGGCTGATCATGCACTGATCACGTGACTGATCATACACTGATCATAGTGGCTGATCATGCACATCACCTGGCTATCATGCACTGATCACGTGGCTGATCATGCACTGATCACGTGACTGATCATGCACTGATCACGTGGCTCTATCATGCACTGATCATGCTGACTGATCATGCACTGATCACGTGGCTGATCATGCACTGATCACGTGACTGATCATGCACTGATCACGTGGCTATCATGTACTGATCACGAGACTGATCACGCACTGATCACGTGGCTATCATGCACTGATCACGTGACTGATCATGCACTGATCACGTAATTGATCATGCACTGATCACGTGACTGATCATGCACTGATCACGTGACTGATCACGCACTGATCACGTGGCTGATCATGCACTGATCACGTGGCTGATCATGCACTGATCACGTGTGATCATGCACTGATCTCGTGACTGATCATGCACTGATCACGTGGCTGATCATGCACTGATCACGTGGCTGATCATGCACTGATCACGTGGCTATCATGCACTGATCACATGACTGATCATGCTGATCACGTGGCTGATCATGCACTGATCACGTGACTGATCATGCACTGATCACGTGGCTGATCATGCACTGATCACGTGGCTGATCATGCACTGATCACGTGACTATCATGCACTGATCACGTGACTGATCATGCACTGATCACGTGGCTGATCATGCACTGATCACGTGGCTGATCATGCACTGATCACGTGCCTGATCATGCACTGATCACGTGACTGATCATGCACTGATCACGTGGCTGCATACACTAATCACGTGGCTGATCATGCACTGATCACGTGGCTGATCATGCACTGATACCGTGACTGAGCATGGACTGATCACATGACTATCCTGTAGTGATCACGTGACTTAATGGCGCTGATCATGTGACTGATCATGCGCTGATCAGGTTTGCTATCATACACTGATCATGTGCCTCTGGAGGCAATAAACAAAGAGCTGAGTAGGCACGAATCAAACAGTCAGCAGGCAATAATCATGGAACTCAGCTGTGAGGAATCATGCTGCTCAGCTGGCAATAATTAAGCAGCTGAGCAGGCAGGAATTACGCAGCACAGCTGGCAATTGTCAAGCAGATGACAGGCAGGAATCGTGCAGCTCAGCTGGCAATTGTCAAGCAGATGAGCAGACAGTAATCACGCAGCTCAGCAGGCCCTGATCACGTGACTGAGCATGCACTGTTCACGTGGCTGATCATACACTGATCACGTGATTGATCATGCACTGATCACATGGATATCATGCACTGAATACGTGGCTGAACATGCACTGTTCACGTGGCTGATCATGCACTGATCACGTGGCTGATCATACACTGCTCAAGTAACTGATCATGCACTGATCACGTGGCTATCATGCACTGATCACGTGGCTGATCATGCACTGATCACGTGGCTGATCATGCACTGTCACGTGACTGATCATGCACTGATCACGTGGCTATCATGCACTGATCACGTGACTGATCATGCACTGATCACGTAACTGATCATGCACTGATCACGTGGCTATCATGCACTGATCCAGTGGCTGATCATGCATGATCACGTGACTGATCATGCACTGATCGCGTGGCTGATCATGCACTGATCACGTGACTGATCATGCACTGATCACGTGACTGATCATGCACTGATCACGTGGCTATCATGCACTGATCACGTGGCTGATCATGCACTGATCACGTGGCTGATCATACACTGATCACGTGACTATCATGCACTGATCACGTGGCTGATCATGCACTGATCACGTGGCTGATCATGCACTGATCACGTGACTGATCATGCACTGACACGTGGCTGATCATGCACTGTCACATGCAATTGATCATGCACTGATCACGTGGCTACCATGCATTGATCACGTGACTGATCATGCACTGATCACGTAATGATCATGCACTGATCACATGACTGATCATGCACTGATCACATGACTGATCATGCACTGATCACGTGGCTGATCATGCACTGATCACGTGGCTGATCATGCACTGATCACATGCTGACATGTGCCTGTCACGTGACTGATCATGCACTGATCACGTGACTGATCATGCACTGATCACGTGGCTATCATGCACTGATCACGTGGCTGATCACACACTGATCACGTGACTGATCATGCACTGATCACGTGGCTATCATGCACTGATCACGTGGCATGCACTGATCACGTGGCTGATCACACACTGTCACGTGACTATCATGCACTGATCACGTGGCTCATGCACTGATCACGTGACTGATCATGCACTGATCACGTGACTGATCATGCACTGATCACGTGGCTATCATGCACTGATCACGTGGCTGATCATGCAATGATCACGCTACCATGTACTGATCACGTGACTGATCATGCACTGATCGCGTGACTGATCATGCACTGATCACGTGACTGATCATGCACTGATCACGTGGCTGATCATGCACTGATCACGTGGCTACCATGCACTGATCACGTGACTGATCATGCACTGATCACGTGATTGATCATGCACTGATCACGTGGCTGATCATGCACTGATCACGTGACTGATCATGCACTGATCACGTGGCTATCATGCACTGATCACGTGGCTGATCATGCACTGATCACGTGGCTATCATGCACTGATCACGTGGCTGATCATGCACTGATCACATGGCTGATCATGCACTGATCACGTGGCTATCATGCACTGATCACGTGGCTGATCATGCACTGATCATGGCTGATCATGCACTGAGTCAGTGCACATCCACATGGTCACGTGACTGATCATGCACTGATCACGTGACTGATCATGCACTGATCACGTGGTTGATCATGCACTGATCACGTGGCTGATCACATGATCACGTAACTGATCATGTGAATCACGTGACTGATCATGCACTGATCACGTGCATGCACTGATCACGTGGCTATCATGCACTGATCATGTGGCTGATCATGCACTGATCACGTGTCTGATCATGCACTGATCACGTGGCTGATCATGCACTGATCACGTGACTGATCATGCACTGATCACGTGGCTATCATGCACTGATCCACGTGGCTGATCATGCACTGATCACGTGGCTGATCACACTGATCACGTGACTATCATGCACTGATCACGTGGCACTCATGCACTGATCACGTGGCTGATCATACACTGATCACGTGACTGATCATGCACTGATCACGTGGCTATCATGCACTGATCACGTGGCTGATCATGATCGTGGCTACCATGCACTGATCACGTGACTGATCATGCACTGATCACGTGACTGATCATGCACTGATCACGTGGCTGATCATGCACTGATCACGTGACTGATCATGCACTGATCACGTGGCTGATCATGCACTGATCACGTGGCTGATCATGCACTGATCACGTGGCTGATCATGCACTGATCACGTGCTGATCATGCACTGATCACGTGACTGATCATGCACTGATCACGTGGCTGATCATGCACTGATCACGTGCTATCATGCACTGATCACGTGACTGATCATGCACTGATCACGTGGCTATCATGCACTGATCACGTGGCTGATCATGCACTGATCACGTGGCTATCATGCACTGATCACGTGACTGATCATGCACTGATCACGTGATCATGCACTGATCACGTGGCTTATCATGCACTGATCATGTGACTGATCATGCGCTGATCATGTTTGCTATCATACACTGATCATGTGCCTCTGGAGGCAATGAACAAAGAGCTGAGTAGGCACGAATCAGTCAGCAGGCAATAATCATGGAACTCAGCTGTGAGGAATCATGCTGCTCAGCTGGCAATAATCAAGCAGCTGAGCAGGCAGGAATTACGCAGCACAGCTGGCAATTGTCAAGCAGATGACAGGCAGGAATCGTGCAGCTCAGCTGGCAATTGTCAAGCAGATGAGCAGACAGTAATCACGCAGCTCAGCAGGCCCTGATCACGTGACTGAGCATGCACTGTTCACGTGGCTGATCATACACTGATCACGTGACTGATCATGCACTGATCACGTGGCTATCATGCACTGATCACGTGCTGATCATGCACTGATCACGTGATGTATGCACTGATCACGTGGCTATCATGCACTGATCACGTGGCTGATCATGCACTGATCACGTGACTGATCATGCACTGATCACGTGGCTGATCATGCACTGATCACGTGGCTGATCATGCACTGATCACGTGACTGATCATGCACTGATCACGGGCTATCATGCACTGATACATGACTCACGTGCACTGATCATGGCTGATCATGCACTGATCACGGACTGATCATGCACTGATCACGTGACTGATCATGCACTGATCACGTGGCTGATCATGCACTGATCACGTGGCTGATCATGCACTGATCACGTGACTGATCATGCACTGATCACGTGACTGATCATGCACTGATCACGTGACTATCATGCACTGATCACGTGGCTGATCATGCACTGATCACGTGACTGATCATGCACTGATCACGTGGCTGATCATGCACTGATCACGTGACTGATCATGCACTGATCATGACTGATCATGCACTGATCACGTGGCTATCATGCACTGATCACGTGGCTGATCATGCACTGATCACGTGCCTGGTCATGCACTGATCACGTGGCTGATCATGCACTGATCACGTGACTGATCATGCACTGATCACGTGTCTGATCATGCACTGATCACGTGGCTATCATGCACTGCTCACGTGGCTGATCATGCATGATCACGCAGCTACCATGTACTGGTCACATGACTGATCATGCACTGATCACGTGACTGATCATGCAGTGATCACGTGGCTATCATGCACTACTCACGTGGCTGATCATGCAATGATCATGTAGCTACCATGTACAGGTCACGTGAATGATCATACACCCATCAGGTGACTGATCATGCACTGATCACGTGGCTATCATGCACTGATCACGAGACTGATCATGCACTGATCACGTCTATATCATGCACTGATCACATGACTGCCCATGCACTGATCACGTGGATGATCATACACTAATCATGTGACAGATCATGCACTGATCACGTGGCTGATCATGCACTGATACCGTGACTGAGCATGGACTGATCACATGACTATCATGTAGTGATCACGTGACTTAATGGCGCTGATCATGTGACTGATCATGCGCTGATCATGTTTGCTATCATACACTGATCATGTGCCTCTGGAGGCAATAAACAAAGAGCTGAGTAGGCACGAATCAAACAGTCAGCAGGCAATAATCATGGAACTCAGCTGTGAGGAATCATGCTGCTCAGCTGGCAATAATCAAGCAGCTGAGCAGGCAGGAATTACGCAGCACAGCTGGCAATTGTCAAGCAGATGAGCAGACGTAATCACTGCAATTGTCAGCAGGCCCAGTCACGTGACTGAGCATGCACTGTTCACGTGGCTGATCATACACTGATCACGTGATTGATCATGCACTGATCACTTGGATATCATGCACTGATCACGTGGCTGATCATACACTGTTCACGTGTCTGACCATGCACTGATCACGTGGCTGATCATACTGCTCACGTAACTGATCATGCACTGATCACGTGGCTATCATGCACTGATCACGTGGCTGAACATGCACTGTTCACGTGGCTGATCACACTGTCACGTGACATATCATGCACTGATCACGTGGCACTCATGCACTGATCACGTGGCTGATCATACTCTGCTCACGTAACTGATCATGCACATCACGTGGCTATCATGCACTGCTCACGTGGCTCATCATGGAATGATCACGTAGCTACCATATACTGGTCACGTGACTGATCATGCACTGATCACGTAAATGATCATGCACTGATCACGTGACTGATCATGCACTGATCACGTGACTGATCATGCACTGATCACGTGGCTGATCATGCACTGATCACGTGGCTGATCATGCACTGATCACGTGGCTGATCATGCACTGATCACGTGACTGATCATGCACTGATCACTGACTGATCATGCACTGATCACGTGGCTGATCATGCACTGATCACGTGGCTGATCATGCACTGATCACGTGGCTGATCATGCACTGATCACGTGACTGATCATGCACTGATCACGTGACTGATCATGCACTGATCACGTGGCTATCATGCACTGATCACGTGGCTGATCATGCACTGATCACGTGACTGATCATGCACTGATCACGTGGCTGATCATGCACTGATCACGTGGCTGATCATGCACTGATCACGTGACTGATCATGCACTGATCACGTGGCTGATCATGCACTGATCACGTGGCTATCATGCACTGATCACGTGGCTGATCATGCACTGATCACGTAGCTACCATGCACTGGTCACGTGACTGATCATGCACTGATCACGTGACTGATCATGCACTGATCACGTGGCTGATCATGCACTGATCACGTGGCTGATCATGCACATCATCACGTGACTGATCATGCACTGATCACGTGGCTGATCATGCACTGATCACGTGATTGATCATGCACTGATCACGTGACTGATCATGCACTGATCACGTGACTGATCATGCACTGATCACGTGGCTGATCATGCACTGATCACGAATTGATCATGCACTGATCACGTGGCTGATCATGCACTGATCACGTGACTGATCATGCACTGATCACGTGACTGATCATGCACTGATCACGTGGCTATCATGCACTGATCACGTGGCTGATCATGCACTGATCACGTGACTGATCATGCACTGATCACGTGGCTATCATGCACTGATCACGTGGCTGATCATGCACTGATCACGTGGCTGATCATGCACTGATCACGTGACTGATGCACTGATCACGTCTATATCATGCACTGATCACGTGACTGATCATGCACTGATCACGTGGCTGATCATACACTGATCACGTGACTGATCATGCACTGATCACGTGGCTATCATGCACTGATCACGTGGCTGATCATGCACTGATCACGTGCTACATGCACTGATCACGTGACTGATCATGCACTGATCACGTAATTGATCATGCACTGATCACGTGACTGATCATGCACTGATCACGTGACTGATCATGCACTGATCACGTGGCTATCATGCACTGATCACGTGGCTGATCATGCACTGATCACGTGGCTACCATGCACTGTCACGTGACTGATCATGCACTGATCACGTGATTGATCATGCACTGATCACGTGGCTGATCATGCACTGATCACGTGGCTGATCATGCACTGATCACGTGACTGATCATGCACTGATCACGTGACTGATCATGCACTGATCACGTGACTGATCATGCACTGATCACGTGGCTGATCATGCACTGATCACGTGGCTGATCATGCACTGATCACGTAATTCATCATGCACTGATCACGTGGCTGATCATGCACTGATCACGTGGCTGATCATGCACTGATCACGTGGCTGATCATGCACTGATCACGTGCTGATCATGCACTGATCACGTGACTGATCATGCACTGATCACGTGGCTATCATGCACTGATCACGTGGCTGATCATGCACTGATCACGTGGCTGATCATGCACTGATCACGTGACTGATCATGGACTGATCACATGACTATCATGCACTGATCACGTGACTTAATGCACTGATCATGTGACTGATCATGCACTGATCATGTTTGCTATCATACACTGATCATGTGCCTCTGGAGGCAATAAACAAAGAGCTGAGTAGGCACGAATCAACAGTCAGCAGGCAATAATCATGGAACTCAGGTGTGAGGAATCATGCTGCTCAGCTGGCAATAATCAAGCAGCTGAGCAGGCAGGAATTACGCAGCACAGCTGGCAATTGTCAAGCAGATGACAGGCAGGAATCGTGCAGCTCAGCTGGCAATTGTCAAGCAGATGAGCAGACAGTAATCACGCAGCTCAGCAGGCCCTGATCACGTGACTGAGCATGCACTGATCACGTGGCTGATCATACACTGATCACGTGATTGATCATGCACTGATCACTGGATATCATGCACTGATCACGTGGCTGATCATGCACTGATCACGTGTCTGATCATGCACTGATCACGTGGCTGATCATGCACTGATCACGTAACTGATCATGCACTGATCACGTGGCTATCATGCACTGATCACGTGGCTGATCATGCACTGATCACGTGGCTATCATGCACTGATCACGTGGCTGATCATGCACTGATCACGTGGCTTCCATGCACTGATCACGTGACTGATCATGCACTGATCACGTAACTGATCATGCACTGATCACGTGGCTGATCATGCACTGATCACGTGGCTGATCATGCATGATCACGTGACTGATCATGCACTGATCACGTGGCTCTCATGCACTGATCACGTGGCTGATCATGCACTGATCACGTAACTGATCATGCACTGATCACGTGGCTTCATGCACTGATCACGTGGCTGATCATGCACTGATCACGTGGCTGATCATGCACTGTCACGTGACTATCATGCACTGATCACGTGGCACTCATGCACTGATCACGTGGCTGATCATACACTGATCACGTGACTGATCATGCACTGATCACGTGGCTATCATGCACTGATCACGTGGCTGTCATGCAATGATCACGTAGCTACCATGCACTGGTCACGTGACTGATCATGCACTGATCACAATGATCATGCACTGATCACGTGACTGATCATGCACTGATCACGTGACTGATCATGCACTGATCACGTGGCTATCATGCACTGCAGTGGCTGATCATGCACTGATCACGTAGCTACCATGCACTGATCACGTGGCTGATCATGCACTGATCACGTGACTGATCATGCACTGATCACGTGGCTATCATGCACTGATCACGTGACTGATCATGCACTGATCACGTGACTGATCATGCACTGATCACGGCTCATCATGCACTGATCACGTGTTTATCATGCAATGATCAGTGACTGACAGGCGCTGATCATGGGACTGTGCACGCACTGATCACGTGGCTATCATGCACTGATCACGTGACTGCGCATGCACTGATGACGTGGCTGTTCATGCACTGATCACGTGTTTATCAGGCAGTGATCAGTGACTGCCAGGCGCTGATCAGGGGACTGTGCACGCACTGATCAGGTGGCTGATCAGGAACTGACCACCTGACCGCATGCAGTGATCACGTGGCTGGTCGTTCACTGATCACGTGTTTATCATACGGTGATCACGTGACTGAGAGCGCTGATCACGTGACTGTGCCGTCAGTGATCACGTGGCTGAGCAGGCACTGATATCGTGACTGAGCATGCACTGATCATGTGCCGGGAGCCGGGGAGGCATTCCACTCTGGACAAAGGTCATGAGGAAGGAGGCTCGGCATACGCAAATGCGGGATCGAGCCTCAGGAGTCCACCCGGATATTCTCGAGCATCTCCCCCCAAAAAACCGGAGTCTGCCTACTGTATTGCTTTGTGCTCTCACCTCTGATTTCACTGGGGGCTGTCCCCCACCACCATCTCGCTCTCTCTGTCAAAGAGTTAACTTACAGCTCCAATTCATAAAGTTCCTTGTCATTCTTCCCTTTAACTTCCAGCTGAGTCTCCATCTGGAGCGCGGAACCCACCACGCTTACTAATTATGCCTGGGCTGCTAAGACCCACTCGAGAAGGTGTCTAGGGTGAGGCACCTTTCGCTATTCGAGAGGGCGCCTGCGGCCTACGTAAGTGGTGCAAACTTCTTGTCTTGAAGTTTGATTGGTCTTCCGCGTAAACCAAGCTACTCAGTCTCTTTTCTCCACCGAATTTTCCTACTGAGCTCTCCTCATACTATTATTCTTGACATCTCTGATTAGCATATAAATAGTCGCCTAGGCCATCTCTCCTTCGAATACCCTGGATCAGTTGGGGCTGGTCCCCGGCAGGTGGCGACCGAACAGGGACCTCAGGAGGCAATACTCAAAGAGCTGAGCAGACACGAACCACGCAATCAGCAGGCAATAAGCATGGAGCTCAGCAGTGACGAATCATGCTGCTCAACTGGCAATAATCAAGCACGTGACCAGGCAGGAATCACGCAGCTCAGCTGGCAATTGTCAAGCAGATGAGCCGCAGGAATCACGCAGCTCAGCAGGCAATGATCACGTGACTGAGCAGGCACTGATCACGTGGCTGATCATCCTGATCACGTGACTGAGCATGCACTGATCACGTGGCTATCATGCACTGATCACGTGACTGATCATGCACTGATCACGTGGCTGATGCACTGATCACATGGCTCATCATGCACTGATCACGTGTTTATCAGGCAATGATCAGTGACTGACAGGCGCTGATCATGGGACTGTGCACGCACTGATCACGTGGCTATCATGCACTGATCACGTGACTGCGCATGCACTGATGACGTGGCTGTTCGGGCACTGATCACGTGTTTATCAGGCAGTGATCAGTGACTGACAGGCGCTGATCAGGGGACTGTGCACGCACTGATCAGGTGGCTGATCAGGAACTGACCACCTGACTGCGCATGCAGTGATCACGTGGCTGGTCGTTCACTGATCACGTGTTTATCATACGGTGATCACGTGACTGAGAGGCGCTGATCACGTGACTGTGCCGTCAGTGATCACGTGGCTGAGCAGGCACTGATATCGTGACTGAGCATGCACTGATCATGTGCCGGGAGCCGGGGAGGCATTCCACTCTGGACAAAGGTCATGAGGAAGGAGGCTCGGCATACGCAAATGCGGGATCGAGCCTCAGGAGTCCACCCGGATATTCTCGAGCATCTCCCCCAAAAAACCGGAGTCTGCCTACTGTATTGCTTTGTGCTCTCACCTCTGATTTCACTGGGGGCTGTCCCCCACCACCATCTCGCTCTCTCTGTCAAAGAGTTAACTTACAGCTCCAATTCATAAAGTTCCTTGTCATTCTTCCCTTTAACTTCCAGCTGAGTCTCCATCTGGAGCGCGGAACCCACCACGCTTACTAATTATGCCTGGGCTGCTAAGACCCACTCGAGAAGGTGTCTAGGGTGAGGCACCTTTCGCTATTCGAGAGGGCGCCTGCGGCCTACGTAAGTGGTGCAAACTTCTTGTCTTGAAGTTTGATTGGTCTTCCGCGTAAACCAAGCTACTCAGTCTCTTTTCTCCACCGAATTTTCCTACTGAGCTCTCCTCATACTATTATTCTTGACATCTCTGATTAGCATATAAATAGTCGCCTAGGCCATCTCTCCTTCGAATACCCTGGATCAGTTGGGGCTGGTCCCCGGCAGGTGGCGACCGAACAGGGACCTCAGGAGGCAATACTCAAAGAGCTGAGCAGACACGAACCACGCAATCAGCAGGCAATAAGCATGGAGCTCAGCAGTGACGAATCATGCTGCTCAACTGGCAATAATCAAGCACGTGACCAGGCAGGAATCACGCAGCTCAGCTGGCAATTGTCAAGCAGATGAGCCGACAGGAATCACGCAGCTCAGCTGGCAATTGTCATGCAGATGAGCCGGCAGGAATCACGCAGCTCAGCAGGCCCTGATCACGTGACTCTGCAGGCACTGATCACGTGGCTGATCAAGTCCAGATCACGTGACTGAGCATGCACTGATCACGTGGCTATCATGCACTGATGACGTGACTGCGCATGCACTGATGACGTGGCTGATCGGGCACTGATCACATGGCTCATCATGCACTGATCACGTGTTTATCAGGCAATGATCAGTGACTGACAGGCGCTGATCATGGGACTGTGCACGCACTGATCACGTGGCTATCATGCACTGATCACGTGACTGCGCATGCACTGATGACGTGGCTGTTCGGGCACTGATCACGTGTTTATCAGGCAGTGATCAGTGACTGACAGGCGCTGATCAGGGGACTGTGCACGCACTGATCAGGTGGCTGATCAGGAACTGACCACCTGACCGCGCATGCAGTGATCACGTGGCTGGTCGTTCACTGATCACGTGTTTATCATACGGTGATCACGTGACTGAGAGGCGCTGATCACGTGACTGTGCCGTCAGTGATCACGTGGCTGAGCAGGCACTGATATCGTGACTGAGCATGCACTGATCATGTGCCGGGAGCCGGGGAGGCATTCCACTCTGGACAAAGGTCATGAGGAAGGAGGCTCGGCATACGCAAATGCGGGATCGAGCCTCAGGAGTCCACCCGGATATTCTCGAGCATCTCCCCCCAAAAAACCGGAGTCTGCCTACTGTATTGCTTTGTGCTCTCACCTCTGATTTCACTGGGGGCTGTCCCCCACCACCATCTCGCTCTCTCTGTCAAAGAGTTAACTTACAGCTCCAATTCATAAAGTTCCTTGTCATTCTTCCCTTTAACTTCCAGCTGAGTCTCCATCTGGAGCGCGGAACCCACCACGCTTACTAATTATGCCTGGGCTGCTAAGACCCACTCGAGAAGGTGTCTAGGGTGAGGCACCTTTCGCTATTCGAGAGGGCGCCTGCGGCCTACGTAAGTGGTGCAAACTTCTTGTCTTGAAGTTTGATTGGTCTTCCGCGTAAACCAAGCTACTCAGTCTCTTTTCTCCACCGAATTTTCCTACTGAGCTCTCCTCATACTATTATTCTTGACATCTCTGATTAGCATATAAATAGTCGCCTAGGCCATCTCTCCTTCGAATACCCTGGATCAGTTGGGGCTGGTCCCCGGCAGGTGGCGACCGAACAGGGACCTCAGGAGGCAATACTCAAAGAGCTGAGCAGACACGAACCACGCAATCAGCAGGCAATAAGCATGGAGCTCAGCAGTGACGAATCATGCTGCTCAACTGGCAATAATCAAGCACGTGACCAGGCAGGAATCACGCAGCTCAGCTGGCAATTGTCAAGCAGATGAGCCGACAGGAATCACGCAGCTCAGCTGGCAATTGTCATGCAGATGAGCCGGCAGGAATCACGCAGCTCAGCAGGCCCTGATCACGTGACTCTGCAGGCACTGATCACGTGGCTGATCAAGTCCAGATCACGTGACTGAGCATGCACTGATCACGTGGCTATCATGCACTGATGACGTGACTGCGCATGCACTGATGACGTGGCTGATCGGGCACTGATCACATGGCTCATCATGCACTGATCACGTGTTTATCAGGCAATGATCAGTGACTGACAGGCGCTGATCATGGGACTGTGCACGCACTGATCACGTGGCTATCATGCACTGATCACGTGACTGCGCATGCACTGATGACGTGGCTGTTCGGGCACTGATCACGTGTTTATCAGGCAGTGATCAGTGACTGACAGGCGCTGATCAGGGGACTGTGCACGCACTGATCAGGTGGCTGATCAGGAACTGACCACCTGACCGCGCATGCAGTGATCACGTGGCTGGTCGTTCACTGATCACGTGTTTATCATACGGTGATCACGTGACTGAGAGGCGCTGATCACGTGACTGTGCCGTCAGTGATCACGTGGCTGAGCAGGCACTGATATCGTGACTGAGCATGCACTGATCATGTGCCGGGAGCCGGGGAGGCATTCCACTCTGGACAAAGGTCATGAGGAAGGAGGCTCGGCATACGCAAATGCGGGATCGAGCCTCAGGAGTCCACCCGGATATTCTCGAGCATCTCCCCCAAAAAAACCGGAGTCTGCCTACTGTATTGCTTTGTGCTCTCACCTCTGATTTCACTGGGGGCTGTCCCCCACCACCATCTCGCTCTCTCTGTCAAAGAGTTAACTTACAGCTCCAATTCATAAAGTTCCTTGTCATTCTTCCCTTTAACTTCCAGCTGAGTCTCCATCTGGAGCGCGGAACCCACCACGCTTACTAATTATGCCTGGGCTGCTAAGACCCACTCGAGAAGGTGTCTAGGGTGAGGCACCTTTCGCTATTCGAGAGGGCGCCTGCGGCCTACGTAAGTGGTGCAAACTTCTTGTCTTGAAGTTTGATTGGTCTTCCGCGTAAACCAAGCTACTCAGTCTCTTTTCTCCACCGAATTTTCCTACTGAGCTCTCCTCATACTATTATTCTTGACATCTCTGATTAGCATATAAATAGTCGCCTAGGCCATCTCTCCTTCGAATACCCTGGATCAGTTGGGGCTGGTCCCCGGCAGGTGGCGACCGAACAGGGACCTCAGGAGGCAATACTCAAAGAGCTGAGCAGACACGAACCACGCAATCAGCAGGCAATAAGCATGGAGCTCAGCAGTGACGAATCATGCTGCTCAACTGGCAATAATCAAGCACGTGACCAGGCAGGAATCACGCAGCTCAGCTGGCAATTGTCAAGCAGATGAGCCGACAGGAATCACGCAGCTCAGATGGCAATTGTCATGCAGATGAGCCGGCAGGAATCACGCAGCTCAGCAGGCCCTGATCACGTGACTCTGCAGGCACTGATCACGTGGCTGATCAAGTCCAGATCACGTGACTGAGCATGCACTGATCACGTGGCTATCATGCACTGATGACGTGACTGCGCATGCACTGATGACGTGGCTGATCGGGCACTGATCACATGGCTCATCATGCACTGATCACGTGTTTATCAGGCAATGATCAGTGACTGACAGGCGCTGATCATGGGACTGTGCACGCACTGATCACGTGGCTATCATGCACTGATCACGTGACTGCGCATGCACTGATGACGTGGCTGTTCGGGCACTGATCACGTGTTTATCAGGCAGTGATCAGTGACTGACAGGCGCTGATCAGGGGACTGTGCACGCACTGATCAGGTGGCTGATCAGGAACTGACCACCTGACCGCGCATGCAGTGATCACGTGGCTGGTCGTTCACTGATCACGTGTTTATCATACGGTGATCACGTGACTGAGAGGCGCTGATCACGTGACTGTGCCGTCAGTGATCACGTGGCTGAGCAGGCACTGATATCGTGACTGAGCATGCACTGATCATGTGCCGGGAGCCGGGGAGGCATTCCACTCTGGACAAAGGTCATGAGGAAGGAGGCTCGGCATACGCAAATGCGGGATCGAGCCTCAGGAGTCCACCCGGATATTCTCGAGCATCTCCCCCCAAAAACCGGAGTCTGCCTACTGTATTGCTTTGTGCTCTCACCTCTGATTTCACTGGGGGCTGTCCCCCACCACCATCTCGCTCTCTCTGTCAAAGAGTTAACTTACAGCTCCAATTCATAAAGTTCCTTGTCATTCTTCCCTTTAACTTCCAGCTGAGTCTCCATCTGGAGCGCGGAACCCACCACGCTTACTAATTATGCCTGGGCTGCTAAGACCCACTCGAGAAGGTGTCTAGGGTGAGGCACCTTTCGCTATTCGAGAGGGCGCCTGCGGCCTACGTAAGTGGTGCAAACTTCTTGTCTTGAAGTTTGATTGGTCTTCCGCGTAAACCAAGCTACTCAGTCTCTTTTCTCCACCGAATTTTCCTACTGAGCTCTCCTCATACTATTATTCTTGACATCTCTGATTAGCATATAAATAGTCGCCTAGGCCATCTCTCCTTCGAATACCCTGGATCAGTTGGGGCTGGTCCCCGGCAGGTGGCGACCGAACAGGGACCTCAGGAGGCAATACTCAAAGAGCTGAGCAGACACGAACCACGCAATCAGCAGGCAATAAGCATGGAGCTCAGCAGTGACGAATCATGCTGCTCAACTGGCAATAATCAAGCACGTGACCAGGCAGGAATCACGCAGCTCAGCTGGCAATTGTCAAGCAGATGAGCCGACAGGAATCACGCAGCTCAGATGGCAATTGTCATGCAGATGAGCCGGCAGGAATCACGCAGCTCAGCAGGCCCTGATCACGTGACTCTGCAGGCACTGATCACGTGGCTGATCAAGTCCAGATCACGTGACTGAGCATGCACTGATCACGTGGCTATCATGCACTGATGACGTGACTGCGCATGCACTGATGACGTGGCTGATCGGGCACTGATCACATGGCTCATCATGCACTGATCACGTGTTTATCAGGCAATGATCAGTGACTGACAGGCGCTGATCATGGGACTGTGCACGCACTGATCACGTGGCTATCATGCACTGATCACGTGACTGCGCATGCACTGATGACGTGGCTGTTCGGGCACTGATCACGTGTTTATCAGGCAGTGATCAGTGACTGACAGGCGCTGATCAGGGGACTGTGCACGCACTGATCAGGTGGCTGATCAGGAACTGACCACCTGACCGCGCATGCAGTGATCACGTGGCTGGTCGTTCACTGATCACGTGTTTATCATACGGTGATCACGTGACTGAGAGGCGCTGATCACGTGACTGTGCCGTCAGTGATCACGTGGCTGAGCAGGCACTGATATCGTGACTGAGCATGCACTGATCATGTGCCGGGAGCCGGGGAGGCATTCCACTCTGGACAAAGGTCATGAGGAAGGAGGCTCGGCATACGCAAATGCGGGATCGAGCCTCAGGAGTCCACCCGGATATTCTCGAGCATCTCCCCCAAAAAAACCGGAGTCTGCCTACTGTATTGCTTTGTGCTCTCACCTCTGATTTCACTGGGGGCTGTCCCCCACCACCATCTCGCTCTCTCTGTCAAAGAGTTAACTTACAGCTCCAATTCATAAAGTTCCTTGTCATTCTTCCCTTTAACTTCCAGCTGAGTCTCCATCTGGAGCGCGGAACCCACCACGCTTACTAATTATGCCTGGGCTGCTAAGACCCACTCGAGAAGGTGTCTAGGGTGAGGCACCTTTCGCTATTCGAGAGGGCGCCTGCGGCCTACGTAAGTGGTGCAAACTTCTTGTCTTGAAGTTTGATTGGTCTTCCGCGTAAACCAAGCTACTCAGTCTCTTTTCTCCACCGAATTTTCCTACTGAGCTCTCCTCATACTATTATTCTTGACATCTCTGATTAGCATATAAATAGTCGCCTAGGCCATCTCTCCTTCGAATACCCTGGATCAGTTGGGGCTGGTCCCCGGCAGGTGGCGACCGAACAGGGACCTCAGGAGGCAATACTCAAAGAGCTGAGCAGACACGAACCACGCAATCAGCAGGCAATAAGCATGGAGCTCAGCAGTGACGAATCATGCTGCTCAACTGGCAATAATCAAGCACGTGACCAGGCAGGAATCACGCAGCTCAGCTGGCAATTGTCAAGCAGATGAGCCGACAGGAATCACGCAGCTCAGATGGCAATTGTCATGCAGATGAGCCGGCAGGAATCACGCAGCTCAGCAGGCCCTGATCACGTGACTCTGCAGGCACTGATCACGTGGCTGATCAAGTCCAGATCACGTGACTGAGCATGCACTGATCACGTGGCTATCATGCACTGATGACGTGACTGCGCATGCACTGATGACGTGGCTGATCGGGCACTGATCACATGGCTCATCATGCACTGATCACGTGTTTATCAGGCAATGATCAGTGACTGACAGGCGCTGATCATGGGACTGTGCACGCACTGATCACGTGGCTATCATGCACTGATCACGTGACTGCGCATGCACTGATGACGTGGCTGTTCGGGCACTGATCACGTGTTTATCAGGCAGTGATCAGTGACTGACAGGCGCTGATCAGGGGACTGTGCACGCACTGATCAGGTGGCTGATCAGGAACTGACCACCTGACCGCGCATGCAGTGATCACGTGGCTGGTCGTTCACTGATCACGTGTTTATCATACGGTGATCACGTGACTGAGAGGCGCTGATCACGTGACTGTGCCGTCAGTGATCACGTGGCTGAGCAGGCACTGATATCGTGACTGAGCATGCACTGATCATGTGCCGGGAGCCGGGGAGGCATTCCACTCTGGACAAAGGTCATGAGGAAGGAGGCTCGGCATACGCAAATGCGGGATCGAGCCTCAGGAGTCCACCCGGATATTCTCGAGCATCTCCCCCCAAAAAAGGAGTCTGCCTACTGTATTGCTTTGTGCTCTCACCTCTGATTTCACTGGGGGCTGTCCCCCACCACCATCTCGCTCTCTCTGTCAAAGAGTTAACTTACAGCTCCAATTCATAAAGTTCCTTGTCATTCTTCCCTTTAACTTCCAGCTGAGTCTCCATCTGGAGCGCGGAACCCACCACGCTTACTAATTATGCCTGGGCTGCTAAGACCCACTCGAGAAGGTGTCTAGGGTGAGGCACCTTTCGCTATTCGAGAGGGCGCCTGCGGCCTACGTAAGTGGTGCAAACTTCTTGTCTTGAAGTTTGATTGGTCTTCCGCGTAAACCAAGCTACTCAGTCTCTTTTCTCCACCGAATTTTCCTACTGAGCTCTCCTCATACTATTATTCTTGACATCTCTGATTAGCATATAAATAGTCGCCTAGGCCATCTCTCCTTCGAATACCCTGGATCAGTTGGGGCTGGTCCCCGGCAGGTGGCGACCGAACAGGGACCTCAGGAGGCAATACTCAAAGAGCTGAGCAGACACGAACCACGCAATCAGCAGGCAATAAGCATGGAGCTCAGCAGTGACGAATCATGCTGCTCAACTGGCAATAATCAAGCACGTGACCAGGCAGGAATCACGCAGCTCAGCTGGCAATTGTCAAGCAGATGAGCCGACAGGAATCACGCAGCTCAGAATTGTCATGCAGATGAGCCGGCAGGAATCACGCAGCTCAGCAGGCCCTGATCACGTGACTCTGCAGGCACTGATCACGTGGCTGATCAAGTCCAGATCACGTGACTGAGCATGCACTGATCACGTGGCTATCATGCACTGATGACGTGACTGCGCATGCACTGATGACGTGGCTGATCGGGCACTGATCACATGGCTCATCATGCACTGATCACGTGTTTATCAGGCAATGATCAGTGACTGACAGGCGCTGATCATGGGACTGTGCACGCACTGATCACGTGGCTATCATGCACTGATCACGTGACTGCGCATGCACTGATGACGTGGCTGTTCGGGCACTGATCACGTGTTTATCAGGCAGTGATCAGTGACTGACAGGCGCTGATCAGGGGACTGTGCACGCACTGATCAGGTGGCTGATCAGGAACTGACCACCTGACCGCGCATGCAGTGATCACGTGGCTGGTCGTTCACTGATCACGTGTTTATCATACGGTGATCACGTGACTGAGAGGCGCTGATCACGTGACTGTGCCGTCAGTGATCACGTGGCTGAGCAGGCACTGATATCGTGACTGAGCATGCACTGATCATGTGCCGGGAGCCGGGGAGGCATTCCACTCTGGACAAAGGTCATGAGGAAGGAGGCTCGGCATACGCAAATGCGGGATCGAGCCTCAGGAGTCCACCCGGATATTCTCGAGCATCTCCCCCCAAAAAAACCGGAGTCTGCCTACTGTATTGCTTTGTGCTCTCACCTCTGATTTCACTGGGGGCTGTCCCCCACCACCATCTCGCTCTCTCTGTCAAAGAGTTAACTTACAGCTCCAATTCATAAAGTTCCTTGTCATTCTTCCCTTTAACTTCCAGCTGAGTCTCCATCTGGAGCGCGGAACCCACCACGCTTACTAATTATGCCTGGGCTGCTAAGACCCACTCGAGAAGGTGTCTAGGGTGAGGCACCTTTCGCTATTCGAGAGGGCGCCTGCGGCCTACGTAAGTGGTGCAAACTTCTTGTCTTGAAGTTTGATTGGTCTTCCGCGTAAACCAAGCTACTCAGTCTCTTTTCTCCACCGAATTTTCCTACTGAGCTCTCCTCATACTATTATTCTTGACATCTCTGATTAGCATATAAATAGTCGCCTAGGCCATCTCTCCTTCGAATACCCTGGATCAGTTGGGGCTGGTCCCCGGCAGGTGGCGACCGAACAGGGACCTCAGGAGGCAATACTCAAAGAGCTGAGCAGACACGAACCACGCAATCAGCAGGCAATAAGCATGGAGCTCAGCAGTGACGAATCATGCTGCTCAACTGGCAATAATCAAGCACGTGACCAGGCAGGAATCACGCAGCTCAGCTGGCAATTGTCAAGCAGATGAGCCGACAGGAATCACGCAGCTCAGATGGCAATTGTCATGCAGATGAGCCGGCAGGAATCACGCAGCTCAGCAGGCCCTGATCACGTGACTCTGCAGGCACTGATCACGTGGCTGATCAAGTCCAGATCACGTGACTGAGCATGCACTGATCACGTGGCTATCATGCACTGATGACGTGACTGCGCATGCACTGATGACGTGGCTGATCGGGCACTGATCACATGGCTCATCATGCACTGATCACGTGTTTATCAGGCAATGATCAGTGACTGACAGGCGCTGATCATGGGACTGTGCACGCACTGATCACGTGGCTATCATGCACTGATCACGTGACTGCGCATGCACTGATGACGTGGCTGTTCGGGCACTGATCACGTGTTTATCAGGCAGTGATCAGTGACTGACAGGCGCTGATCAGGGGACTGTGCACGCACTGATCAGGTGGCTGATCAGGAACTGACCACCTGACCGCGCATGCAGTGATCACGTGGCTGGTCGTTCACTGATCACGTGTTTATCATACGGTGATCACGTGACTGAGAGGCGCTGATCACGTGACTGTGCCGTCAGTGATCACGTGGCTGAGCAGGCACTGATATCGTGACTGAGCATGCACTGATCATGTGCCGGGAGCCGGGGAGGCATTCCACTCTGGACAAAGGTCATGAGGAAGGAGGCTCGGCATACGCAAATGCGGGATCGAGCCTCAGGAGTCCACCCGGATATTCTCGAGCATCTCCCCCAAAAAAACGGAGTCTGCCTACTGTATTGCTTTGTGCTCTCACCTCTGATTTCACTGGGGGCTGTCCCCCACCACCATCTCGCTCTCTCTGTCAAAGAGTTAACTTACAGCTCCAATTCATAAAGTTCCTTGTCATTCTTCCCTTTAACTTCCAGCTGAGTCTCCATCTGGAGCGCGGAACCCACCACGCTTACTAATTATGCCTGGGCTGCTAAGACCCACTCGAGAAGGTGTCTAGGGTGAGGCACCTTTCGCTATTCGAGAGGGCGCCTGCGGCCTACGTAAGTGGTGCAAACTTCTTGTCTTGAAGTTTGATTGGTCTTCCGCGTAAACCAAGCTACTCAGTCTCTTTTCTCCACCGAATTTTCCTACTGAGCTCTCCTCATACTATTATTCTTGACATCTCTGATTAGCATATAAATAGTCGCCTAGGCCATCTCTCCTTCGAATACCCTGGATCAGTTGGGGCTGGTCCCCGGCAGGTGGCGACCGAACAGGGACCTCAGGAGGCAATACTCAAAGAGCTGAGCAGACACGAACCACGCAATCAGCAGGCAATAAGCATGGAGCTCAGCAGTGACGAATCATGCTGCTCAACTGGCAATAATCAAGCACGTGACCAGGCAGGAATCACGCAGCTCAGCTGGCAATTGTCAAGCAGATGAGCCGACAGGAATCACGCAGCTCAGCTGGCAATTGTCATGCAGATGAGCCGGCAGGAATCACGCAGCTCAGCAGGCCCTGATCACGTGACTCTGCAGGCACTGATCACGTGGCTGATCAAGTCCAGATCACGTGACTGAGCATGCACTGATCACGTGGCTATCATGCACTGATGACGTGACTGCGCATGCACTGATGACGTGGCTGATCGGGCACTGATCACATGGCTCATCATGCACTGATCACGTGTTTATCAGGCAATGATCAGTGACTGACAGGCGCTGATCATGGGACTGTGCACGCACTGATCACGTGGCTATCATGCACTGATCACGTGACTGCGCATGCACTGATGACGTGGCTGTTCGGGCACTGATCACGTGTTTATCAGGCAGTGATCAGTGACTGACAGGCGCTGATCAGGGGACTGTGCACGCACTGATCAGGTGGCTGATCAGGAACTGACCACCTGACCGCGCATGCAGTGATCACGTGGCTGGTCGTTCACTGATCACGTGTTTATCATACGGTGATCACGTGACTGAGAGGCGCTGATCACGTGACTGTGCCGTCAGTGATCACGTGGCTGAGCAGGCACTGATATCGTGACTGAGCATGCACTGATCATGTGCCGGGAGCCGGGGAGGCATTCCACTCTGGACAAAGGTCATGAGGAAGGAGGCTCGGCATACGCAAATGCGGGATCGAGCCTCAGGAGTCCACCCGGATATTCTCGAGCATCTCCCCCCAAAAAACCGGAGTCTGCCTACTGTATTGCTTTGTGCTCTCACCTCTGATTTCACTGGGGGCTGTCCCCCACCACCATCTCGCTCTCTCTGTCAAAGAGTTAACTTACAGCTCCAATTCATAAAGTTCCTTGTCATTCTTCCCTTTAACTTCCAGCTGAGTCTCCATCTGGAGCGCGGAACCCACCACGCTTACTAATTATGCCTGGGCTGCTAAGACCCACTCGAGAAGGTGTCTAGGGTGAGGCACCTTTCGCTATTCGAGAGGGCGCCTGCGGCCTACGTAAGTGGTGCAAACTTCTTGTCTTGAAGTTTGATTGGTCTTCCGCGTAAACCAAGCTACTCAGTCTCTTTTCTCCACCGAATTTTCCTACTGAGCTCTCCTCATACTATTATTCTTGACATCTCTGATTAGCATATAAATAGTCGCCTAGGCCATCTCTCCTTCGAATACCCTGGATCAGTTGGGGCTGGTCCCCGGCAGGTGGCGACCGAACAGGGACCTCAGGAGGCAATACTCAAAGAGCTGAGCAGACACGAACCACGCAATCAGCAGGCAATAAGCATGGAGCTCAGCAGTGACGAATCATGCTGCTCAACTGGCAATAATCAAGCACGTGACCAGGCAGGAATCACGCAGCTCAGCTGGCAATTGTCAAGCAGATGAGCCGACAGGAATCACGCAGCTCAGATGGCAATTGTCATGCAGATGAGCCGGCAGGAATCACGCAGCTCAGCAGGCCCTGATCACGTGACTCTGCAGGCACTGATCACGTGGCTGATCAAGTCCAGATCACGTGACTGAGCATGCACTGATCACGTGGCTATCATGCACTGATGACGTGACTGCGCATGCACTGATGACGTGGCTGATCGGGCACTGATCACATGGCTCATCATGCACTGATCACGTGTTTATCAGGCAATGATCAGTGACTGACAGGCGCTGATCATGGGACTGTGCACGCACTGATCACGTGGCTATCATGCACTGATCACGTGACTGCGCATGCACTGATGACGTGGCTGTTCGGGCACTGATCACGTGTTTATCAGGCAGTGATCAGTGACTGACAGGCGCTGATCAGGGGACTGTGCACGCACTGATCAGGTGGCTGATCAGGAACTGACCACCTGACCGCGCATGCAGTGATCACGTGGCTGGTCGTTCACTGATCACGTGTTTATCATACGGTGATCACGTGACTGAGAGGCGCTGATCACGTGACTGTGCCGTCAGTGATCACGTGGCTGAGCAGGCACTGATATCGTGACTGAGCATGCACTGATCATGTGCCGGGAGCCGGGGAGGCATTCCACTCTGGACAAAGGTCATGAGGAAGGAGGCTCGGCATACGCAAATGCGGGATCGAGCCTCAGGAGTCCACCCGGATATTCTCGAGCATCTCCCCCAAAAAAACCGGAGTCTGCCTACTGTATTGCTTTGTGCTCTCACCTCTGATTTCACTGGGGGCTGTCCCCCACCACCATCTCGCTCTCTCTGTCAAAGAGTTAACTTACAGCTCCAATTCATAAAGTTCCTTGTCATTCTTCCCTTTAACTTCCAGCTGAGTCTCCATCTGGAGCGCGGAACCCACCACGCTTACTAATTATGCCTGGGCTGCTAAGACCCACTCGAGAAGGTGTCTAGGGTGAGGCACCTTTCGCTATTCGAGAGGGCGCCTGCGGCCTACGTAAGTGGTGCAAACTTCTTGTCTTGAAGTTTGATTGGTCTTCCGCGTAAACCAAGCTACTCAGTCTCTTTTCTCCACCGAATTTTCCTACTGAGCTCTCCTCATACTATTATTCTTGACATCTCTGATTAGCATATAAATAGTCGCCTAGGCCATCTCTCCTTCGAATACCCTGGATCAGTTGGGGCTGGTCCCCGGCAGGTGGCGACCGAACAGGGACCTCAGGAGGCAATACTCAAAGAGCTGAGCAGACACGAACCACGCAATCAGCAGGCAATAAGCATGGAGCTCAGCAGTGACGAATCATGCTGCTCAACTGGCAATAATCAAGCACGTGACCAGGCAGGAATCACGCAGCTCAGCTGGCAATTGTCAAGCAGATGAGCCGACAGGAATCACGCAGCTCAGATGGCAATTGTCATGCAGATGAGCCGGCAGGAATCACGCAGCTCAGCAGGCCCTGATCACGTGACTCTGCAGGCACTGATCACGTGGCTGATCAAGTCCAGATCACGTGACTGAGCATGCACTGATCACGTGGCTATCATGCACTGATGACGTGACTGCGCATGCACTGATGACGTGGCTGATCGGGCACTGATCACATGGCTCATCATGCACTGATCACGTGTTTATCAGGCAATGATCAGTGACTGACAGGCGCTGATCATGGGACTGTGCACGCACTGATCACGTGGCTATCATGCACTGATCACGTGACTGCGCATGCATGATGACACTGATGATCAGGCAGTGATCAGTGACTGACAGGCGCTGATCAGGGGACTGTGCACGCACTGATCAGGTGGCTGATCAGGAACTGACCACCTGACCGCGCATGCAGTGATCACGTGGCTGGTCGTTCACTGATCACGTGTTTATCATACGGTGATCACGTGACTGAGAGGCGCTGATCACGTGACTGTGCCGTCAGTGATCACGTGGCTGAGCAGGCACTGATATCGTGACTGAGCATGCACTGATCATGTGCCGGGAGCCGGGGAGGCATTCCACTCTGGACAAAGGTCATGAGGAAGGAGGCTCGGCATACGCAAATGCGGGATCGAGCCTCAGGAGTCCACCCGGATATTCTCGAGCATCTCCCCCCAAAAAAACCGGAGTCTGCCTACTGTATTGCTTTGTGCTCTCACCTCTGATTTCACTGGGGGCTGTCCCCCACCACCATCTCGCTCTCTCTGTCAAAGAGTTAACTTACAGCTCCAATTCATAAAGTTCCTTGTCATTCTTCCCTTTAACTTCCAGCTGAGTCTCCATCTGGAGCGCGGAACCCACCACGCTTACTAATTATGCCTGGGCTGCTAAGACCCACTCGAGAAGGTGTCTAGGGTGAGGCACCTTTCGCTATTCGAGAGGGCGCCTGCGGCCTACGTAAGTGGTGCAAACTTCTTGTCTTGAAGTTTGATTGGTCTTCCGCGTAAACCAAGCTACTCAGTCTCTTTTCTCCACCGAATTTTCCTACTGAGCTCTCCTCATACTATTATTCTTGACATCTCTGATTAGCATATAAATAGTCGCCTAGGCCATCTCTCCTTCGAATACCCTGGATCAGTTGGGGCTGGTCCCCGGCAGGTGGCGACCGAACAGGGACCTCAGGAGGCAATACTCAAAGAGCTGAGCAGACACGAACCACGCAATCAGCAGGCAATAAGCATGGAGCTCAGCAGTGACGAATCATGCTGCTCAACTGGCAATAATCAAGCACGTGACCAGGCAGGAATCACGCAGCTCAGCTGGCAATTGTCAAGCAGATGAGCCGACAGGAATCACGCAGCTCAGATGGCAATTGTCATGCAGATGAGCCGGCAGGAATCACGCAGCTCAGCAGGCCCTGATCACGTGACTCTGCAGGCACTGATCACGTGGCTGATCAAGTCCAGATCACGTGACTGAGCATGCACTGATCACGTGGCTATCATGCACTGATGACGTGACTGCGCATGCACTGATGACGTGGCTGATCGGGCACTGATCACATGGCTCATCATGCACTGATCACGTGTTTATCAGGCAATGATCAGTGACTGACAGGCGCTGATCATGGGACTGTGCACGCACTGATCACGTGGCTATCATGCACTGATCACGTGACTGCGCATGCACTGATGACGTGGCTGTTCGGGCACTGATCACGTGTTTATCAGGCAGTGATCAGTGACTGACAGGCGCTGATCAGGGGACTGTGCACGCACTGATCAGGTGGCTGATCAGGAACTGACCACCTGACCGCGCATGCAGTGATCACGTGGCTGGTCGTTCACTGATCACGTGTTTATCATACGGTGATCACGTGACTGAGAGGCGCTGATCACGTGACTGTGCCGTCAGTGATCACGTGGCTGAGCAGGCACTGATATCGTGACTGAGCATGCACTGATCATGTGCCGGGAGCCGGGGAGGCATTCCACTCTGGACAAAGGTCATGAGGAAGGAGGCTCGGCATACGCAAATGCGGGATCGAGCCTCAGGAGTCCACCCGGATATTCTCGAGCATCTCCCCCAAAAAAACCGGAGTCTGCCTACTGTATTGCTTTGTGCTCTCACCTCTGATTTCACTGGGGGCTGTCCCCCACCACCATCTCGCTCTCTCTGTCAAAGAGTTAACTTACAGCTCCAATTCATAAAGTTCCTTGTCATTCTTCCCTTTAACTTCCAGCTGAGTCTCCATCTGGAGCGCGGAACCCACCACGCTTACTAATTATGCCTGGGCTGCTAAGACCCACTCGAGAAGGTGTCTAGGGTGAGGCACCTTTCGCTATTCGAGAGGGCGCCTGCGGCCTACGTAAGTGGTGCAAACTTCTTGTCTTGAAGTTTGATTGGTCTTCCGCGTAAACCAAGCTACTCAGTCTCTTTTCTCCACCGAATTTTCCTACTGAGCTCTCCTCATACTATTATTCTTGACATCTCTGATTAGCATATAAATAGTCGCCTAGGCCATCTCTCCTTCGAATACCCTGGATCAGTTGGGGCTGGTCCCCGGCAGGTGGCGACCGAACAGGGACCTCAGGAGGCAATACTCAAAGAGCTGAGCAGACACGAACCACGCAATCAGCAGGCAATAAGCATGGAGCTCAGCAGTGACGAATCATGCTGCTCAACTGGCAATAATCAAGCACGTGACCAGGCAGGAATCACGCAGCTCAGCTGGCAATTGTCAAGCAGATGAGCCGACAGGAATCACGCAGCTCAGATGGCAATTGTCATGCAGATGAGCCGGCAGGAATCACGCAGCTCAGCAGGCCCTGATCACGTGACTCTGCAGGCACTGATCACGTGGCTGATCAAGTCCAGATCACGTGACTGAGCATGCACTGATCACGTGGCTATCATGCACTGATGACGTGACTGCGCATGCACTGATGACGTGGCTGATCGGGCACTGATCACATGGCTCATCATGCACTGATCACGTGTTTATCAGGCAATGATCAGTGACTGACAGGCGCTGATCATGGGACTGTGCACGCACTGATCACGTGGCTATCATGCACTGATCACGTGACTGCGCATGCACTGATGACGTGGCTGTTCGGGCACTGATCACGTGTTTATCAGGCAGTGATCAGTGACTGACAGGCGCTGATCAGGGGACTGTGCACGCACTGATCAGGTGGCTGATCAGGAACTGACCACCTGACCGCGCATGCAGTGATCACGTGGCTGGTCGTTCACTGATCACGTGTTTATCATACGGTGATCACGTGACTGAGAGGCGCTGATCACGTGACTGTGCCGTCAGTGATCACGTGGCTGAGCAGGCACTGATATCGTGACTGAGCATGCACTGATCATGTGCCGGGAGCCGGGGAGGCATTCCACTCTGGACAAAGGTCATGAGGAAGGAGGCTCGGCATACGCAAATGCGGGATCGAGCCTCAGGAGTCCACCCGGATATTCTCGAGCATCTCCCCCCAAAAAAACCGGAGTCTGCCTACTGTATTGCTTTGTGCTCTCACCTCTGATTTCACTGGGGGCTGTCCCCCACCACCATCTCGCTCTCTCTGTCAAAGAGTTAACTTACAGCTCCAATTCATAAAGTTCCTTGTCATTCTTCCCTTTAACTTCCAGCTGAGTCTCCATCTGGAGCGCGGAACCCACCACGCTTACTAATTATGCCTGGGCTGCTAAGACCCACTCGAGAAGGTGTCTAGGGTGAGGCACCTTTCGCTATTCGAGAGGGCGCCTGCGGCCTACGTAAGTGGTGCAAACTTCTTGTCTTGAAGTTTGATTGGTCTTCCGCGTAAACCAAGCTACTCAGTCTCTTTTCTCCACCGAATTTTCCTACTGAGCTCTCCTCATACTATTATTCTTGACATCTCTGATTAGCATATAAATAGTCGCCTAGGCCATCTCTCCTTCGAATACCCTGGATCAGTTGGGGCTGGTCCCCGGCAGGTGGCGACCGAACAGGGACCTCAGGAGGCAATACTCAAAGAGCTGAGCAGACACGAACCACGCAATCAGCAGGCAATAAGCATGGAGCTCAGCAGTGACGAATCATGCTGCTCAACTGGCAATAATCAAGCACGTGACCAGGCAGGAATCACGCAGCTCAGCTGGCAATTGTCAAGCAGATGAGCCGACAGGAATCACGCAGCTCAGATGGCAATTGTCATGCAGATGAGCCGGCAGGAATCACGCAGCTCAGCAGGCCCTGATCACGTGACTCTGCAGGCACTGATCACGTGGCTGATCAAGTCCAGATCACGTGACTGAGCATGCACTGATCACGTGGCTATCATGCACTGATGACGTGACTGCGCATGCACTGATGACGTGGCTGATCGGGCACTGATCACATGGCTCATCATGCACTGATCACGTGTTTATCAGGCAATGATCAGTGACTGACAGGCGCTGATCATGGGACTGTGCACGCACTGATCACGTGGCTATCATGCACTGATCACGTGACTGCGCATGCACTGATGACGTGGCTGTTCGGGCACTGATCACGTGTTTATCAGGCAGTGATCAGTGACTGACAGGCGCTGATCAGGGGACTGTGCACGCACTGATCAGGTGGCTGATCAGGAACTGACCACCTGACCGCGCATGCAGTGATCACGTGGCTGGTCGTTCACTGATCACGTGTTTATCATACGGTGATCACGTGACTGAGAGGCGCTGATCACGTGACTGTGCCGTCAGTGATCACGTGGCTGAGCAGGCACTGATATCGTGACTGAGCATGCACTGATCATGTGCCGGGAGCCGGGGAGGCATTCCACTCTGGACAAAGGTCATGAGGAAGGAGGCTCGGCATACGCAAATGCGGGATCGAGCCTCAGGAGTCCACCCGGATATTCTCGAGCATCTCCCCCCAAAAAACCGGAGTCTGCCTACTGTATTGCTTTGTGCTCTCACCTCTGATTTCACTGGGGGCTGTCCCCCACCACCATCTCGCTCTCTCTGTCAAAGAGTTAACTTACAGCTCCAATTCATAAAGTTCCTTGTCATTCTTCCCTTTAACTTCCAGCTGAGTCTCCATCTGGAGCGCGGAACCCACCACGCTTACTAATTATGCCTGGGCTGCTAAGACCCACTCGAGAAGGTGTCTAGGGTGAGGCACCTTTCGCTATTCGAGAGGGCGCCTGCGGCCTACGTAAGTGGTGCAAACTTCTTGTCTTGAAGTTTGATTGGTCTTCCGCGTAAACCAAGCTACTCAGTCTCTTTTCTCCACCGAATTTTCCTACTGAGCTCTCCTCATACTATTATTCTTGACATCTCTGATTAGCATATAAATAGTCGCCTAGGCCATCTCTCCTTCGAATACCCTGGATCAGTTGGGGCTGGTCCCCGGCAGGTGGCGACCGAACAGGGACCTCAGGAGGCAATACTCAAAGAGCTGAGCAGACACGAACCACGCAATCAGCAGGCAATAAGCATGGAGCTCAGCAGTGACGAATCATGCTGCTCAACTGGCAATAATCAAGCACGTGACCAGGCAGGAATCACGCAGCTCAGCTGGCAATTGTCAAGCAGATGAGCCGACAGGAATCACGCAGCTCAGATGGCAATTGTCATGCAGATGAGCCGGCAGGAATCACGCAGCTCAGCAGGCCCTGATCACGTGACTCTGCAGGCACTGATCACGTGGCTGATCAAGTCCAGATCACGTGACTGAGCATGCACTGATCACGTGGCTATCATGCACTGATGACGTGACTGCGCATGCACTGATGACGTGGCTGATCGGGCACTGATCACATGGCTCATCATGCACTGATCACGTGTTTATCAGGCAATGATCAGTGACTGACAGGCGCTGATCATGGGACTGTGCACGCACTGATCACGTGGCTATCATGCACTGATCACGTGACTGCGCATGCACTGATGACGTGGCTGTTCGGGCACTGATCACGTGTTTATCAGGCAGTGATCAGTGACTGACAGGCGCTGATCAGGGGACTGTGCACGCACTGATCAGGTGGCTGATCAGGAACTGACCACCTGACCGCGCATGCAGTGATCACGTGGCTGGTCGTTCACTGATCACGTGTTTATCATACGGTGATCACGTGACTGAGAGGCGCTGATCACGTGACTGTGCCGTCAGTGATCACGTGGCTGAGCAGGCACTGATATCGTGACTGAGCATGCACTGATCATGTGCCGGGAGCCGGGGAGGCATTCCACTCTGGACAAAGGTCATGAGGAAGGAGGCTCGGCATACGCAAATGCGGGATCGAGCCTCAGGAGTCCACCCGGATATTCTCGAGCATCTCCCCCAAAAAAACCGGAGTCTGCCTACTGTATTGCTTTGTGCTCTCACCTCTGATTTCACTGGGGGCTGTCCCCCACCACCATCTCGCTCTCTCTGTCAAAGAGTTAACTTACAGCTCCAATTCATAAAGTTCCTTGTCATTCTTCCCTTTAACTTCCAGCTGAGTCTCCATCTGGAGCGCGGAACCCACCACGCTTACTAATTATGCCTGGGCTGCTAAGACCCACTCGAGAAGGTGTCTAGGGTGAGGCACCTTTCGCTATTCGAGAGGGCGCCTGCGGCCTACGTAAGTGGTGCAAACTTCTTGTCTTGAAGTTTGATTGGTCTTCCGCGTAAACCAAGCTACTCAGTCTCTTTTCTCCACCGAATTTTCCTACTGAGCTCTCCTCATACTATTATTCTTGACATCTCTGATTAGCATATAAATAGTCGCCTAGGCCATCTCTCCTTCGAATACCCTGGATCAGTTGGGGCTGGTCCCCGGCAGGTGGCGACCGAACAGGGACCTCAGGAGGCAATACTCAAAGAGCTGAGCAGACACGAACCACGCAATCAGCAGGCAATAAGCATGGAGCTCAGCAGTGACGAATCATGCTGCTCAACTGGCAATAATCAAGCACGTGACCAGGCAGGAATCACGCAGCTCAGCTGGCAATTGTCAAGCAGATGAGCCGACAGGAATCACGCAGCTCAGCTGGCAATTGTCATGCAGATGAGCCGGCAGGAATCACGCAGCTCAGCAGGCCCTGATCACGTGACTCTGCAGGCACTGATCACGTGGCTGATCAAGTCCAGATCACGTGACTGAGCATGCACTGATCACGTGGCTATCATGCACTGATGACGTGACTGCGCATGCACTGATGACGTGGCTGATCGGGCACTGATCACATGGCTCATCATGCACTGATCACGTGTTTATCAGGCAATGATCAGTGACTGACAGGCGCTGATCATGGGACTGTGCACGCACTGATCACGTGGCTATCATGCACTGATCACGTGACTGCGCATGCACTGATGACGTGGCTGTTCGGGCACTGATCACGTGTTTATCAGGCAGTGATCAGTGACTGACAGGCGCTGATCAGGGGACTGTGCACGCACTGATCAGGTGGCTGATCAGGAACTGACCACCTGACCGCGCATGCAGTGATCACGTGGCTGGTCGTTCACTGATCACGTGTTTATCATACGGTGATCACGTGACTGAGAGGCGCTGATCACGTGACTGTGCCGTCAGTGATCACGTGGCTGAGCAGGCACTGATATCGTGACTGAGCATGCACTGATCATGTGCCGGGAGCCGGGGAGGCATTCCACTCTGGACAAAGGTCATGAGGAAGGAGGCTCGGCATACGCAAATGCGGGATCGAGCCTCAGGAGTCCACCCGGATATTCTCGAGCATCTCCCCCCAAAAAAGGAGTCTGCCTACTGTATTGCTTTGTGCTCTCACCTCTGATTTCACTGGGGGCTGTCCCCCACCACCATCTCGCTCTCTCTGTCAAAGAGTTAACTTACAGCTCCAATTCATAAAGTTCCTTGTCATTCTTCCCTTTAACTTCCAGCTGAGTCTCCATCTGGAGCGCGGAACCCACCACGCTTACTAATTATGCCTGGGCTGCTAAGACCCACTCGAGAAGGTGTCTAGGGTGAGGCACCTTTCGCTATTCGAGAGGGCGCCTGCGGCCTACGTAAGTGGTGCAAACTTCTTGTCTTGAAGTTTGATTGGTCTTCCGCGTAAACCAAGCTACTCAGTCTCTTTTCTCCACCGAATTTTCCTACTGAGCTCTCCTCATACTATTATTCTTGACATCTCTGATTAGCATATAAATAGTCGCCTAGGCCATCTCTCCTTCGAATACCCTGGATCAGTTGGGGCTGGTCCCCGGCAGGTGGCGACCGAACAGGGACCTCAGGAGGCAATACTCAAAGAGCTGAGCAGACACGAACCACGCAATCAGCAGGCAATAAGCATGGAGCTCAGCAGTGACGAATCATGCTGCTCAACTGGCAATAATCAAGCACGTGACCAGGCAGGAATCACGCAGCTCAGCTGGCAATTGTCAAGCAGATGAGCCGACAGGAATCACGCAGCTCAGATGGCAATTGTCATGCAGATGAGCCGGCAGGAATCACGCAGCTCAGCAGGCCCTGATCACGTGACTCTGCAGGCACTGATCACGTGGCTGATCAAGTCCAGATCACGTGACTGAGCATGCACTGATCACGTGGCTATCATGCACTGATGACGTGACTGCGCATGCACTGATGACGTGGCTGATCGGGCACTGATCACATGGCTCATCATGCACTGATCACGTGTTTATCAGGCAATGATCAGTGACTGACAGGCGCTGATCATGGGACTGTGCACGCACTGATCACGTGGCTATCATGCACTGATCACGTGACTGCGCATGCACTGATGACGTGGCTGTTCGGGCACTGATCACGTGTTTATCAGGCAGTGATCAGTGACTGACAGGCGCTGATCAGGGGACTGTGCACGCACTGATCAGGTGGCTGATCAGGAACTGACCACCTGACCGCGCATGCAGTGATCACGTGGCTGGTCGTTCACTGATCACGTGTTTATCATACGGTGATCACGTGACTGAGAGGCGCTGATCACGTGACTGTGCCGTCAGTGATCACGTGGCTGAGCAGGCACTGATATCGTGACTGAGCATGCACTGATCATGTGCCGGGAGCCGGGGAGGCATTCCACTCTGGACAAAGGTCATGAGGAAGGAGGCTCGGCATACGCAAATGCGGGATCGAGCCTCAGGAGTCCACCCGGATATTCTCGAGCATCTCCCCCCAAAAAAACCGGAGTCTGCCTACTGTATTGCTTTGTGCTCTCACCTCTGATTTCACTGGGGGCTGTCCCCCACCACCATCTCGCTCTCTCTGTCAAAGAGTTAACTTACAGCTCCAATTCATAAAGTTCCTTGTCATTCTTCCCTTTAACTTCCAGCTGAGTCTCCATCTGGAGCGCGGAACCCACCACGCTTACTAATTATGCCTGGGCTGCTAAGACCCACTCGAGAAGGTGTCTAGGGTGAGGCACCTTTCGCTATTCGAGAGGGCGCCTGCGGCCTACGTAAGTGGTGCAAACTTCTTGTCTTGAAGTTTGATTGGTCTTCCGCGTAAACCAAGCTACTCAGTCTCTTTTCTCCACCGAATTTTCCTACTGAGCTCTCCTCATACTATTATTCTTGACATCTCTGATTAGCATATAAATAGTCGCCTAGGCCATCTCTCCTTCGAATACCCTGGATCAGTTGGGGCTGGTCCCCGGCAGGTGGCGACCGAACAGGGACCTCAGGAGGCAATACTCAAAGAGCTGAGCAGACACGAACCACGCAATCAGCAGGCAATAAGCATGGAGCTCAGCAGTGACGAATCATGCTGCTCAACTGGCAATAATCAAGCACGTGACCAGGCAGGAATCACGCAGCTCAGCTGGCAATTGTCAAGCAGATGAGCCGACAGGAATCACGCAGCTCAGATGGCAATTGTCATGCAGATGAGCCGGCAGGAATCACGCAGCTCAGCAGGCCCTGATCACGTGACTCTGCAGGCACTGATCACGTGGCTGATCAAGTCCAGATCACGTGACTGAGCATGCACTGATCACGTGGCTATCATGCACTGATGACGTGACTGCGCATGCACTGATGACGTGGCTGATCGGGCACTGATCACATGGCTCATCATGCACTGATCACGTGTTTATCAGGCAATGATCAGTGACTGACAGGCGCTGATCATGGGACTGTGCACGCACTGATCACGTGGCTATCATGCACTGATCACGTGACTGCGCATGCACTGATGACGTGGCTGTTCGGGCACTGATCACGTGTTTATCAGGCAGTGATCAGTGACTGACAGGCGCTGATCAGGGGACTGTGCACGCACTGATCAGGTGGCTGATCAGGAACTGACCACCTGACCGCGCATGCAGTGATCACGTGGCTGGTCGTTCACTGATCACGTGTTTATCATACGGTGATCACGTGACTGAGAGGCGCTGATCACGTGACTGTGCCGTCAGTGATCACGTGGCTGAGCAGGCACTGATATCGTGACTGAGCATGCACTGATCATGTGCCGGGAGCCGGGGAGGCATTCCACTCTGGACAAAGGTCATGAGGAAGGAGGCTCGGCATACGCAAATGCGGGATCGAGCCTCAGGAGTCCACCCGGATATTCTCGAGCATCTCCCCCAAAAAACCGGAGTCTGCCTACTGTATTGCTTTGTGCTCTCACCTCTGATTTCACTGGGGGCTGTCCCCCACCACCATCTCGCTCTCTCTGTCAAAGAGTTAACTTACAGCTCCAATTCATAAAGTTCCTTGTCATTCTTCCCTTTAACTTCCAGCTGAGTCTCCATCTGGAGCGCGGAACCCACCACGCTTACTAATTATGCCTGGGCTGCTAAGACCCACTCGAGAAGGTGTCTAGGGTGAGGCACCTTTCGCTATTCGAGAGGGCGCCTGCGGCCTACGTAAGTGGTGCAAACTTCTTGTCTTGAAGTTTGATTGGTCTTCCGCGTAAACCAAGCTACTCAGTCTCTTTTCTCCACCGAATTTTCCTACTGAGCTCTCCTCATACTATTATTCTTGACATCTCTGATTAGCATATAAATAGTCGCCTAGGCCATCTCTCCTTCGAATACCCTGGATCAGTTGGGGCTGGTCCCCGGCAGGTGGCGACCGAACAGGGACCTCAGGAGGCAATACTCAAAGAGCTGAGCAGACACGAACCACGCAATCAGCAGGCAATAAGCATGGAGCTCAGCAGTGACGAATCATGCTGCTCAACTGGCAATAATCAAGCACGTGACCAGGCAGGAATCACGCAGCTCAGCTGGCAATTGTCAAGCAGATGAGCCGACAGGAATCACGCAGCTCAGATGGCAATTGTCATGCAGATGAGCCGGCAGGAATCACGCAGCTCAGCAGGCCCTGATCACGTGACTCTGCAGGCACTGATCACGTGGCTGATCAAGTCCAGATCACGTGACTGAGCATGCACTGATCACGTGGCTATCATGCACTGATGACGTGACTGCGCATGCACTGATGACGTGGCTGATCGGGCACTGATCACATGGCTCATCATGCACTGATCACGTGTTTATCAGGCAATGATCAGTGACTGACAGGCGCTGATCATGGGACTGTGCACGCACTGATCACGTGGCTATCATGCACTGATCACGTGACTGCGCATGCACTGATGACGTGGCTGTTCGGGCACTGATCACGTGTTTATCAGGCAGTGATCAGTGACTGACAGGCGCTGATCAGGGGACTGTGCACGCACTGATCAGGTGGCTGATCAGGAACTGACCACCTGACCGCGCATGCAGTGATCACGTGGCTGGTCGTTCACTGATCACGTGTTTATCATACGGTGATCACGTGACTGAGAGGCGCTGATCACGTGACTGTGCCGTCAGTGATCACGTGGCTGAGCAGGCACTGATATCGTGACTGAGCATGCACTGATCATGTGCCGGGAGCCGGGGAGGCATTCCACTCTGGACAAAGGTCATGAGGAAGGAGGCTCGGCATACGCAAATGCGGGATCGAGCCTCAGGAGTCCACCCGGATATTCTCGAGCATCTCCCCCAAAAAAACCGGAGTCTGCCTACTGTATTGCTTTGTGCTCTCACCTCTGATTTCACTGGGGGCTGTCCCCCACCACCATCTCGCTCTCTCTGTCAAAGAGTTAACTTACAGCTCCAATTCATAAAGTTCCTTGTCATTCTTCCCTTTAACTTCCAGCTGAGTCTCCATCTGGAGCGCGGAACCCACCACGCTTACTAATTATGCCTGGGCTGCTAAGACCCACTCGAGAAGGTGTCTAGGGTGAGGCACCTTTCGCTATTCGAGAGGGCGCCTGCGGCCTACGTAAGTGGTGCAAACTTCTTGTCTTGAAGTTTGATTGGTCTTCCGCGTAAACCAAGCTACTCAGTCTCTTTTCTCCACCGAATTTTCCTACTGAGCTCTCCTCATACTATTATTCTTGACATCTCTGATTAGCATATAAATAGTCGCCTAGGCCATCTCTCCTTCGAATACCCTGGATCAGTTGGGGCTGGTCCCCGGCAGGTGGCGACCGAACAGGGACCTCAGGAGGCAATACTCAAAGAGCTGAGCAGACACGAACCACGCAATCAGCAGGCAATAAGCATGGAGCTCAGCAGTGACGAATCATGCTGCTCAACTGGCAATAATCAAGCACGTGACCAGGCAGGAATCACGCAGCTCAGCTGGCAATTGTCAAGCAGATGAGCCGACAGGAATCACGCAGCTCAGATGGCAATTGTCATGCAGATGAGCCGGCAGGAATCACGCAGCTCAGCAGGCCCTGATCACGTGACTCTGCAGGCACTGATCACGTGGCTGATCAAGTCCAGATCACGTGACTGAGCATGCACTGATCACGTGGCTATCATGCACTGATGACGTGACTGCGCATGCACTGATGACGTGGCTGATCGGGCACTGATCACATGGCTCATCATGCACTGATCACGTGTTTATCAGGCAATGATCAGTGACTGACAGGCGCTGATCATGGGACTGTGCACGCACTGATCACGTGGCTATCATGCACTGATCACGTGACTGCGCATGCACTGATGACGTGGCTGTTCGGGCACTGATCACGTGTTTATCAGGCAGTGATCAGTGACTGACAGGCGCTGATCAGGGGACTGTGCACGCACTGATCAGGTGGCTGATCAGGAACTGACCACCTGACCGCGCATGCAGTGATCACGTGGCTGGTCGTTCACTGATCACGTGTTTATCATACGGTGATCACGTGACTGAGAGGCGCTGATCACGTGACTGTGCCGTCAGTGATCACGTGGCTGAGCAGGCACTGATATCGTGACTGAGCATGCACTGATCATGTGCCGGGAGCCGGGGAGGCATTCCACTCTGGACAAAGGTCATGAGGAAGGAGGCTCGGCATACGCAAATGCGGGATCGAGCCTCAGGAGTCCACCCGGATATTCTCGAGCATCTCCCCCCAAAAAACCGGAGTCTGCCTACTGTATTGCTTTGTGCTCTCACCTCTGATTTCACTGGGGGCTGTCCCCCACCACCATCTCGCTCTCTCTGTCAAAGAGTTAACTTACAGCTCCAATTCATAAAGTTCCTTGTCATTCTTCCCTTTAACTTCCAGCTGAGTCTCCATCTGGAGCGCGGAACCCACCACGCTTACTAATTATGCCTGGGCTGCTAAGACCCACTCGAGAAGGTGTCTAGGGTGAGGCACCTTTCGCTATTCGAGAGGGCGCCTGCGGCCTACGTAAGTGGTGCAAACTTCTTGTCTTGAAGTTTGATTGGTCTTCCGCGTAAACCAAGCTACTCAGTCTCTTTTCTCCACCGAATTTTCCTACTGAGCTCTCCTCATACTATTATTCTTGACATCTCTGATTAGCATATAAATAGTCGCCTAGGCCATCTCTCCTTCGAATACCCTGGATCAGTTGGGGCTGGTCCCCGGCAGGTGGCGACCGAACAGGGACCTCAGGAGGCAATACTCAAAGAGCTGAGCAGACACGAACCACGCAATCAGCAGGCAATAAGCATGGAGCTCAGCAGTGACGAATCATGCTGCTCAACTGGCAATAATCAAGCACGTGACCAGGCAGGAATCACGCAGCTCAGCTGGCAATTGTCAAGCAGATGAGCCGACAGGAATCACGCAGCTCAGATGGCAATTGTCATGCAGATGAGCCGGCAGGAATCACGCAGCTCAGCAGGCCCTGATCACGTGACTCTGCAGGCACTGATCACGTGGCTGATCAAGTCCAGATCACGTGACTGAGCATGCACTGATCACGTGGCTATCATGCACTGATGACGTGACTGCGCATGCACTGATGACGTGGCTGATCGGGCACTGATCACATGGCTCATCATGCACTGATCACGTGTTTATCAGGCAATGATCAGTGACTGACAGGCGCTGATCATGGGACTGTGCACGCACTGATCACGTGGCTATCATGCACTGATCACGTGACTGCGCATGCACTGATGACGTGGCTGTTCGGGCACTGATCACGTGTTTATCAGGCAGTGATCAGTGACTGACAGGCGCTGATCAGGGGACTGTGCACGCACTGATCAGGTGGCTGATCAGGAACTGACCACCTGACCGCGCATGCAGTGATCACGTGGCTGGTCGTTCACTGATCACGTGTTTATCATACGGTGATCACGTGACTGAGAGGCGCTGATCACGTGACTGTGCCGTCAGTGATCACGTGGCTGAGCAGGCACTGATATCGTGACTGAGCATGCACTGATCATGTGCCGGGAGCCGGGGAGGCATTCCACTCTGGACAAAGGTCATGAGGAAGGAGGCTCGGCATACGCAAATGCGGGATCGAGCCTCAGGAGTCCACCCGGATATTCTCGAGCATCTCCCCCCAAAAAAACCGGAGTCTGCCTACTGTATTGCTTTGTGCTCTCACCTCTGATTTCACTGGGGGCTGTCCCCCACCACCATCTCGCTCTCTCTGTCAAAGAGTTAACTTACAGCTCCAATTCATAAAGTTCCTTGTCATTCTTCCCTTTAACTTCCAGCTGAGTCTCCATCTGGAGCGCGGAACCCACCACGCTTACTAATTATGCCTGGGCTGCTAAGACCCACTCGAGAAGGTGTCTAGGGTGAGGCACCTTTCGCTATTCGAGAGGGCGCCTGCGGCCTACGTAAGTGGTGCAAACTTCTTGTCTTGAAGTTTGATTGGTCTTCCGCGTAAACCAAGCTACTCAGTCTCTTTTCTCCACCGAATTTTCCTACTGAGCTCTCCTCATACTATTATTCTTGACATCTCTGATTAGCATATAAATAGTCGCCTAGGCCATCTCTCCTTCGAATACCCTGGATCAGTTGGGGCTGGTCCCCGGCAGGTGGCGACCGAACAGGGACCTCAGGAGGCAATACTCAAAGAGCTGAGCAGACACGAACCACGCAATCAGCAGGCAATAAGCATGGAGCTCAGCAGTGACGAATCATGCTGCTCAACTGGCAATAATCAAGCACGTGACCAGGCAGGAATCACGCAGCTCAGCTGGCAATTGTCAAGCAGATGAGCCGACAGGAATCACGCAGCTCAGATGGCAATTGTCATGCAGATGAGCCGGCAGGAATCACGCAGCTCAGCAGGCCCTGATCACGTGACTCTGCAGGCACTGATCACGTGGCTGATCAAGTCCAGATCACGTGACTGAGCATGCACTGATCACGTGGCTATCATGCACTGATGACGTGACTGCGCATGCACTGATGACGTGGCTGATCGGGCACTGATCACATGGCTCATCATGCACTGATCACGTGTTTATCAGGCAATGATCAGTGACTGACAGGCGCTGATCATGGGACTGTGCACGCACTGATCACGTGGCTATCATGCACTGATCACGTGACTGCGCATGCACTGATGACGTGGCTGTTCGGGCACTGATCACGTGTTTATCAGGCAGTGATCAGTGACTGACAGGCGCTGATCAGGGGACTGTGCACGCACTGATCAGGTGGCTGATCAGGAACTGACCACCTGACCGCGCATGCAGTGATCACGTGGCTGGTCGTTCACTGATCACGTGTTTATCATACGGTGATCACGTGACTGAGAGGCGCTGATCACGTGACTGTGCCGTCAGTGATCACGTGGCTGAGCAGGCACTGATATCGTGACTGAGCATGCACTGATCATGTGCCGGGAGCCGGGGAGGCATTCCACTCTGGACAAAGGTCATGAGGAAGGAGGCTCGGCATACGCAAATGCGGGATCGAGCCTCAGGAGTCCACCCGGATATTCTCGAGCATCTCCCCCAAAAAACCGGAGTCTGCCTACTGTATTGCTTTGTGCTCTCACCTCTGATTTCACTGGGGGCTGTCCCCCACCACCATCTCGCTCTCTCTGTCAAAGAGTTAACTTACAGCTCCAATTCATAAAGTTCCTTGTCATTCTTCCCTTTAACTTCCAGCTGAGTCTCCATCTGGAGCGCGGAACCCACCACGCTTACTAATTATGCCTGGGCTGCTAAGACCCACTCGAGAAGGTGTCTAGGGTGAGGCACCTTTCGCTATTCGAGAGGGCGCCTGCGGCCTACGTAAGTGGTGCAAACTTCTTGTCTTGAAGTTTGATTGGTCTTCCGCGTAAACCAAGCTACTCAGTCTCTTTTCTCCACCGAATTTTCCTACTGAGCTCTCCTCATACTATTATTCTTGACATCTCTGATTAGCATATAAATAGTCGCCTAGGCCATCTCTCCTTCGAATACCCTGGATCAGTTGGGGCTGGTCCCCGGCAGGTGGCGACCGAACAGGGACCTCAGGAGGCAATACTCAAAGAGCTGAGCAGACACGAACCACGCAATCAGCAGGCAATAAGCATGGAGCTCAGCAGTGACGAATCATGCTGCTCAACTGGCAATAATCAAGCACGTGACCAGGCAGGAATCACGCAGCTCAGCTGGCAATTGTCAAGCAGATGAGCCGACAGGAATCACGCAGCTCAGATGGCAATTGTCATGCAGATGAGCCGGCAGGAATCACGCAGCTCAGCAGGCCCTGATCACGTGACTCTGCAGGCACTGATCACGTGGCTGATCAAGTCCAGATCACGTGACTGAGCATGCACTGATCACGTGGCTATCATGCACTGATGACGTGACTGCGCATGCACTGATGACGTGGCTGATCGGGCACTGATCACATGGCTCATCATGCACTGATCACGTGTTTATCAGGCAATGATCAGTGACTGACAGGCGCTGATCATGGGACTGTGCACGCACTGATCACGTGGCTATCATGCACTGATCACGTGACTGCGCATGCACTGATGACGTGGCTGTTCGGGCACTGATCACGTGTTTATCAGGCAGTGATCAGTGACTGACAGGCGCTGATCAGGGGACTGTGCACGCACTGATCAGGTGGCTGATCAGGAACTGACCACCTGACCGCGCATGCAGTGATCACGTGGCTGGTCGTTCACTGATCACGTGTTTATCATACGGTGATCACGTGACTGAGAGGCGCTGATCACGTGACTGTGCCGTCAGTGATCACGTGGCTGAGCAGGCACTGATATCGTGACTGAGCATGCACTGATCATGTGCCGGGAGCCGGGGAGGCATTCCACTCTGGACAAAGGTCATGAGGAAGGAGGCTCGGCATACGCAAATGCGGGATCGAGCCTCAGGAGTCCACCCGGATATTCTCGAGCATCTCCCCCAAAAAAACCGGAGTCTGCCTACTGTATTGCTTTGTGCTCTCACCTCTGATTTCACTGGGGGCTGTCCCCCACCACCATCTCGCTCTCTCTGTCAAAGAGTTAACTTACAGCTCCAATTCATAAAGTTCCTTGTCATTCTTCCCTTTAACTTCCAGCTGAGTCTCCATCTGGAGCGCGGAACCCACCACGCTTACTAATTATGCCTGGGCTGCTAAGACCCACTCGAGAAGGTGTCTAGGGTGAGGCACCTTTCGCTATTCGAGAGGGCGCCTGCGGCCTACGTAAGTGGTGCAAACTTCTTGTCTTGAAGTTTGATTGGTCTTCCGCGTAAACCAAGCTACTCAGTCTCTTTTCTCCACCGAATTTTCCTACTGAGCTCTCCTCATACTATTATTCTTGACATCTCTGATTAGCATATAAATAGTCGCCTAGGCCATCTCTCCTTCGAATACCCTGGATCAGTTGGGGCTGGTCCCCGGCAGGTGGCGACCGAACAGGGACCTCAGGAGGCAATACTCAAAGAGCTGAGCAGACACGAACCACGCAATCAGCAGGCAATAAGCATGGAGCTCAGCAGTGACGAATCATGCTGCTCAACTGGCAATAATCAAGCACGTGACCAGGCAGGAATCACGCAGCTCAGCTGGCAATTGTCAAGCAGATGAGCCGACAGGAATCACGCAGCTCAGATGGCAATTGTCATGCAGATGAGCCGGCAGGAATCACGCAGCTCAGCAGGCCCTGATCACGTGACTCTGCAGGCACTGATCACGTGGCTGATCAAGTCCAGATCACGTGACTGAGCATGCACTGATCACGTGGCTATCATGCACTGATGACGTGACTGCGCATGCACTGATGACGTGGCTGATCGGGCACTGATCACATGGCTCATCATGCACTGATCACGTGTTTATCAGGCAATGATCAGTGACTGACAGGCGCTGATCATGGGACTGTGCACGCACTGATCACGTGGCTATCATGCACTGATCACGTGACTGCGCATGCACTGATGACGTGGCTGTTCGGGCACTGATCACGTGTTTATCAGGCAGTGATCAGTGACTGACAGGCGCTGATCAGGGGACTGTGCACGCACTGATCAGGTGGCTGATCAGGAACTGACCACCTGACCGCGCATGCAGTGATCACGTGGCTGGTCGTTCACTGATCACGTGTTTATCATACGGTGATCACGTGACTGAGAGGCGCTGATCACGTGACTGTGCCGTCAGTGATCACGTGGCTGAGCAGGCACTGATATCGTGACTGAGCATGCACTGATCATGTGCCGGGAGCCGGGGAGGCATTCCACTCTGGACAAAGGTCATGAGGAAGGAGGCTCGGCATACGCAAATGCGGGATCGAGCCTCAGGAGTCCACCCGGATATTCTCGAGCATCTCCCCCAAAAAAACCGGAGTCTGCCTACTGTATTGCTTTGTGCTCTCACCTCTGATTTCACTGGGGGCTGTCCCCCACCACCATCTCGCTCTCTCTGTCAAAGAGTTAACTTACAGCTCCAATTCATAAAGTTCCTTGTCATTCTTCCCTTTAACTTCCAGCTGAGTCTCCATCTGGAGCGCGGAACCCACCACGCTTACTAATTATGCCTGGGCTGCTAAGACCCACTCGAGAAGGTGTCTAGGGTGAGGCACCTTTCGCTATTCGAGAGGGCGCCTGCGGCCTACGTAAGTGGTGCAAACTTCTTGTCTTGAAGTTTGATTGGTCTTCCGCGTAAACCAAGCTACTCAGTCTCTTTTCTCCACCGAATTTTCCTACTGAGCTCTCCTCATACTATTATTCTTGACATCTCTGATTAGCATATAAATAGTCGCCTAGGCCATCTCTCCTTCGAATACCCTGGATCAGTTGGGGCTGGTCCCCGGCAGGTGGCGACCGAACAGGGACCTCAGGAGGCAATACTCAAAGAGCTGAGCAGACACGAACCACGCAATCAGCAGGCAATAAGCATGGAGCTCAGCAGTGACGAATCATGCTGCTCAACTGGCAATAATCAAGCACGTGACCAGGCAGGAATCACGCAGCTCAGCTGGCAATTGTCAAGCAGATGAGCCGACAGGAATCACGCAGCTCAGATGGCAATTGTCATGCAGATGAGCCGGCAGGAATCACGCAGCTCAGCAGGCCCTGATCACGTGACTCTGCAGGCACTGATCACGTGGCTGATCAAGTCCAGATCACGTGACTGAGCATGCACTGATCACGTGGCTATCATGCACTGATGACGTGACTGCGCATGCACTGATGACGTGGCTGATCGGGCACTGATCACATGGCTCATCATGCACTGATCACGTGTTTATCAGGCAATGATCAGTGACTGACAGGCGCTGATCATGGGACTGTGCACGCACTGATCACGTGGCTATCATGCACTGATCACGTGACTGCGCATGCACTGATGACGTGGCTGTTCGGGCACTGATCACGTGTTTATCAGGCAGTGATCAGTGACTGACAGGCGCTGATCAGGGGACTGTGCACGCACTGATCAGGTGGCTGATCAGGAACTGACCACCTGACCGCGCATGCAGTGATCACGTGGCTGGTCGTTCACTGATCACGTGTTTATCATACGGTGATCACGTGACTGAGAGGCGCTGATCACGTGACTGTGCCGTCAGTGATCACGTGGCTGAGCAGGCACTGATATCGTGACTGAGCATGCACTGATCATGTGCCGGGAGCCGGGGAGGCATTCCACTCTGGACAAAGGTCATGAGGAAGGAGGCTCGGCATACGCAAATGCGGGATCGAGCCTCAGGAGTCCACCCGGATATTCTCGAGCATCTCCCCCAAAAAAACCGGAGTCTGCCTACTGTATTGCTTTGTGCTCTCACCTCTGATTTCACTGGGGGCTGTCCCCCACCACCATCTCGCTCTCTCTGTCAAAGAGTTAACTTACAGCTCCAATTCATAAAGTTCCTTGTCATTCTTCCCTTTAACTTCCAGCTGAGTCTCCATCTGGAGCGCGGAACCCACCACGCTTACTAATTATGCCTGGGCTGCTAAGACCCACTCGAGAAGGTGTCTAGGGTGAGGCACCTTTCGCTATTCGAGAGGGCGCCTGCGGCCTACGTAAGTGGTGCAAACTTCTTGTCTTGAAGTTTGATTGGTCTTCCGCGTAAACCAAGCTACTCAGTCTCTTTTCTCCACCGAATTTTCCTACTGAGCTCTCCTCATACTATTATTCTTGACATCTCTGATTAGCATATAAATAGTCGCCTAGGCCATCTCTCCTTCGAATACCCTGGATCAGTTGGGGCTGGTCCCCGGCAGGTGGCGACCGAACAGGGACCTCAGGAGGCAATACTCAAAGAGCTGAGCAGACACGAACCACGCAATCAGCAGGCAATAAGCATGGAGCTCAGCAGTGACGAATCATGCTGCTCAACTGGCAATAATCAAGCACGTGACCAGGCAGGAATCACGCAGCTCAGCTGGCAATTGTCAAGCAGATGAGCCGACAGGAATCACGCAGCTCAGATGGCAATTGTCATGCAGATGAGCCGGCAGGAATCACGCAGCTCAGCAGGCCCTGATCACGTGACTCTGCAGGCACTGATCACGTGGCTGATCAAGTCCAGATCACGTGACTGAGCATGCACTGATCACGTGGCTATCATGCACTGATGACGTGACTGCGCATGCACTGATGACGTGGCTGATCGGGCACTGATCACATGGCTCATCATGCACTGATCACGTGTTTATCAGGCAATGATCAGTGACTGACAGGCGCTGATCATGGGACTGTGCACGCACTGATCACGTGGCTATCATGCACTGATCACGTGACTGCGCATGCACTGATGACGTGGCTGTTCGGGCACTGATCACGTGTTTATCAGGCAGTGATCAGTGACTGACAGGCGCTGATCAGGGGACTGTGCACGCACTGATCAGGTGGCTGATCAGGAACTGACCACCTGACCGCGCATGCAGTGATCACGTGGCTGGTCGTTCACTGATCACGTGTTTATCATACGGTGATCACGTGACTGAGAGGCGCTGATCACGTGACTGTGCCGTCAGTGATCACGTGGCTGAGCAGGCACTGATATCGTGACTGAGCATGCACTGATCATGTGCCGGGAGCCGGGGAGGCATTCCACTCTGGACAAAGGTCATGAGGAAGGAGGCTCGGCATACGCAAATGCGGGATCGAGCCTCAGGAGTCCACCCGGATATTCTCGAGCATCTCCCCCCAAAAAACCGGAGTCTGCCTACTGTATTGCTTTGTGCTCTCACCTCTGATTTCACTGGGGGCTGTCCCCCACCACCATCTCGCTCTCTCTGTCAAAGAGTTAACTTACAGCTCCAATTCATAAAGTTCCTTGTCATTCTTCCCTTTAACTTCCAGCTGAGTCTCCATCTGGAGCGCGGAACCCACCACGCTTACTAATTATGCCTGGGCTGCTAAGACCCACTCGAGAAGGTGTCTAGGGTGAGGCACCTTTCGCTATTCGAGAGGGCGCCTGCGGCCTACGTAAGTGGTGCAAACTTCTTGTCTTGAAGTTTGATTGGTCTTCCGCGTAAACCAAGCTACTCAGTCTCTTTTCTCCACCGAATTTTCCTACTGAGCTCTCCTCATACTATTATTCTTGACATCTCTGATTAGCATATAAATAGTCGCCTAGGCCATCTCTCCTTCGAATACCCTGGATCAGTTGGGGCTGGTCCCCGGCAGGTGGCGACCGAACAGGGACCTCAGGAGGCAATACTCAAAGAGCTGAGCAGACACGAACCACGCAATCAGCAGGCAATAAGCATGGAGCTCAGCAGTGACGAATCATGCTGCTCAACTGGCAATAATCAAGCACGTGACCAGGCAGGAATCACGCAGCTCAGCTGGCAATTGTCAAGCAGATGAGCCGACAGGAATCACGCAGCTCAGATGGCAATTGTCATGCAGATGAGCCGGCAGGAATCACGCAGCTCAGCAGGCCCTGATCACGTGACTCTGCAGGCACTGATCACGTGGCTGATCAAGTCCAGATCACGTGACTGAGCATGCACTGATCACGTGGCTATCATGCACTGATGACGTGACTGCGCATGCACTGATGACGTGGCTGATCGGGCACTGATCACATGGCTCATCATGCACTGATCACGTGTTTATCAGGCAATGATCAGTGACTGACAGGCGCTGATCATGGGACTGTGCACGCACTGATCACGTGGCTATCATGCACTGATCACGTGACTGCGCATGCACTGATGACGTGGCTGTTCGGGCACTGATCACGTGTTTATCAGGCAGTGATCAGTGACTGACAGGCGCTGATCAGGGGACTGTGCACGCACTGATCAGGTGGCTGATCAGGAACTGACCACCTGACCGCGCATGCAGTGATCACGTGGCTGGTCGTTCACTGATCACGTGTTTATCATACGGTGATCACGTGACTGAGAGGCGCTGATCACGTGACTGTGCCGTCAGTGATCACGTGGCTGAGCAGGCACTGATATCGTGACTGAGCATGCACTGATCATGTGCCGGGAGCCGGGGAGGCATTCCACTCTGGACAAAGGTCATGAGGAAGGAGGCTCGGCATACGCAAATGCGGGATCGAGCCTCAGGAGTCCACCCGGATATTCTCGAGCATCTCCCCCAAAAAAACCGGAGTCTGCCTACTGTATTGCTTTGTGCTCTCACCTCTGATTTCACTGGGGGCTGTCCCCCACCACCATCTCGCTCTCTCTGTCAAAGAGTTAACTTACAGCTCCAATTCATAAAGTTCCTTGTCATTCTTCCCTTTAACTTCCAGCTGAGTCTCCATCTGGAGCGCGGAACCCACCACGCTTACTAATTATGCCTGGGCTGCTAAGACCCACTCGAGAAGGTGTCTAGGGTGAGGCACCTTTCGCTATTCGAGAGGGCGCCTGCGGCCTACGTAAGTGGTGCAAACTTCTTGTCTTGAAGTTTGATTGGTCTTCCGCGTAAACCAAGCTACTCAGTCTCTTTTCTCCACCGAATTTTCCTACTGAGCTCTCCTCATACTATTATTCTTGACATCTCTGATTAGCATATAAATAGTCGCCTAGGCCATCTCTCCTTCGAATACCCTGGATCAGTTGGGGCTGGTCCCCGGCAGGTGGCGACCGAACAGGGACCTCAGGAGGCAATACTCAAAGAGCTGAGCAGACACGAACCACGCAATCAGCAGGCAATAAGCATGGAGCTCAGCAGTGACGAATCATGCTGCTCAACTGGCAATAATCAAGCACGTGACCAGGCAGGAATCACGCAGCTCAGCTGGCAATTGTCAAGCAGATGAGCCGACAGGAATCACGCAGCTCAGATGGCAATTGTCATGCAGATGAGCCGGCAGGAATCACGCAGCTCAGCAGGCCCTGATCACGTGACTCTGCAGGCACTGATCACGTGGCTGATCAAGTCCAGATCACGTGACTGAGCATGCACTGATCACGTGGCATGCACTCGTGATGCACTGATGACGTGGCTGATCGGGCACTGATCACATGGCTCATCATGCACTGATCACGTGTTTATCAGGCAATGATCAGTGACTGACAGGCGCTGATCATGGGACTGTGCACGCACTGATCACGTGGCTATCATGCACTGATCACGTGACTGCGCATGCACTGATGACGTGGCTGTTCGGGCACTGATCACGTGTTTATCAGGCAGTGATCAGTGACTGACAGGCGCTGATCAGGGGACTGTGCACGCACTGATCAGGTGGCTGATCAGGAACTGACCACCTGACCGCGCATGCAGTGATCACGTGGCTGGTCGTTCACTGATCACGTGTTTATCATACGGTGATCACGTGACTGAGAGGCGCTGATCACGTGACTGTGCCGTCAGTGATCACGTGGCTGAGCAGGCACTGATATCGTGACTGAGCATGCACTGATCATGTGCCGGGAGCCGGGGAGGCATTCCACTCTGGACAAAGGTCATGAGGAAGGAGGCTCGGCATACGCAAATGCGGGATCGAGCCTCAGGAGTCCACCCGGATATTCTCGAGCATCTCCCCCCAAAAAAACCGGAGTCTGCCTACTGTATTGCTTTGTGCTCTCACCTCTGATTTCACTGGGGGCTGTCCCCCACCACCATCTCGCTCTCTCTGTCAAAGAGTTAACTTACAGCTCCAATTCATAAAGTTCCTTGTCATTCTTCCCTTTAACTTCCAGCTGAGTCTCCATCTGGAGCGCGGAACCCACCACGCTTACTAATTATGCCTGGGCTGCTAAGACCCACTCGAGAAGGTGTCTAGGGTGAGGCACCTTTCGCTATTCGAGAGGGCGCCTGCGGCCTACGTAAGTGGTGCAAACTTCTTGTCTTGAAGTTTGATTGGTCTTCCGCGTAAACCAAGCTACTCAGTCTCTTTTCTCCACCGAATTTTCCTACTGAGCTCTCCTCATACTATTATTCTTGACATCTCTGATTAGCATATAAATAGTCGCCTAGGCCATCTCTCCTTCGAATACCCTGGATCAGTTGGGGCTGGTCCCCGGCAGGTGGCGACCGAACAGGGACCTCAGGAGGCAATACTCAAAGAGCTGAGCAGACACGAACCACGCAATCAGCAGGCAATAAGCATGGAGCTCAGCAGTGACGAATCATGCTGCTCAACTGGCAATAATCAAGCACGTGACCAGGCAGGAATCACGCAGCTCAGCTGGCAATTGTCAAGCAGATGAGCCGACAGGAATCACGCAGCTCAGATGGCAATTGTCATGCAGATGAGCCGGCAGGAATCACGCAGCTCAGCAGGCCCTGATCACGTGACTCTGCAGGCACTGATCACGTGGCTGATCAAGTCCAGATCACGTGACTGAGCATGCACTGATCACGTGGCTATCATGCACTGATGACGTGACTGCGCATGCACTGATGACGTGGCTGATCGGGCACTGATCACATGGCTCATCATGCACTGATCACGTGTTTATCAGGCAATGATCAGTGACTGACAGGCGCTGATCATGGGACTGTGCACGCACTGATCACGTGGCTATCATGCACTGATCACGTGACTGCGCATGCACTGATGACGTGGCTGTTCGGGCACTGATCACGTGTTTATCAGGCAGTGATCAGTGACTGACAGGCGCTGATCAGGGGACTGTGCACGCACTGATCAGGTGGCTGATCAGGAACTGACCACCTGACCGCGCATGCAGTGATCACGTGGCTGGTCGTTCACTGATCACGTGTTTATCATACGGTGATCACGTGACTGAGAGGCGCTGATCACGTGACTGTGCCGTCAGTGATCACGTGGCTGAGCAGGCACTGATATCGTGACTGAGCATGCACTGATCATGTGCCGGGAGCCGGGGAGGCATTCCACTCTGGACAAAGGTCATGAGGAAGGAGGCTCGGCATACGCAAATGCGGGATCGAGCCTCAGGAGTCCACCCGGATATTCTCGAGCATCTCCCCCAAAAAACCGGAGTCTGCCTACTGTATTGCTTTGTGCTCTCACCTCTGATTTCACTGGGGGCTGTCCCCCACCACCATCTCGCTCTCTCTGTCAAAGAGTTAACTTACAGCTCCAATTCATAAAGTTCCTTGTCATTCTTCCCTTTAACTTCCAGCTGAGTCTCCATCTGGAGCGCGGAACCCACCACGCTTACTAATTATGCCTGGGCTGCTAAGACCCACTCGAGAAGGTGTCTAGGGTGAGGCACCTTTCGCTATTCGAGAGGGCGCCTGCGGCCTACGTAAGTGGTGCAAACTTCTTGTCTTGAAGTTTGATTGGTCTTCCGCGTAAACCAAGCTACTCAGTCTCTTTTCTCCACCGAATTTTCCTACTGAGCTCTCCTCATACTATTATTCTTGACATCTCTGATTAGCATATAAATAGTCGCCTAGGCCATCTCTCCTTCGAATACCCTGGATCAGTTGGGGCTGGTCCCCGGCAGGTGGCGACCGAACAGGGACCTCAGGAGGCAATACTCAAAGAGCTGAGCAGACACGAACCACGCAATCAGCAGGCAATAAGCATGGAGCTCAGCAGTGACGAATCATGCTGCTCAACTGGCAATAATCAAGCACGTGACCAGGCAGGAATCACGCAGCTCAGCTGGCAATTGTCAAGCAGATGAGCCGACAGGAATCACGCAGCTCAGATGGCAATTGTCATGCAGATGAGCCGGCAGGAATCACGCAGCTCAGCAGGCCCTGATCACGTGACTCTGCAGGCACTGATCACGTGGCTGATCAAGTCCAGATCACGTGACTGAGCATGCACTGATCACGTGGCTATCATGCACTGATGACGTGACTGCGCATGCACTGATGACGTGGCTGATCGGGCACTGATCACATGGCTCATCATGCACTGATCACGTGTTTATCAGGCAATGATCAGTGACTGACAGGCGCTGATCATGGGACTGTGCACGCACTGATCACGTGGCTATCATGCACTGATCACGTGACTGCGCATGCACTGATGACGTGGCTGTTCGGGCACTGATCACGTGTTTATCAGGCAGTGATCAGTGACTGACAGGCGCTGATCAGGGGACTGTGCACGCACTGATCAGGTGGCTGATCAGGAACTGACCACCTGACCGCGCATGCAGTGATCACGTGGCTGGTCGTTCACTGATCACGTGTTTATCATACGGTGATCACGTGACTGAGAGGCGCTGATCACGTGACTGTGCCGTCAGTGATCACGTGGCTGAGCAGGCACTGATATCGTGACTGAGCATGCACTGATCATGTGCCGGGAGCCGGGGAGGCATTCCACTCTGGACAAAGGTCATGAGGAAGGAGGCTCGGCATACGCAAATGCGGGATCGAGCCTCAGGAGTCCACCCGGATATTCTCGAGCATCTCCCCCAAAAAAACCGGAGTCTGCCTACTGTATTGCTTTGTGCTCTCACCTCTGATTTCACTGGGGGCTGTCCCCCACCACCATCTCGCTCTCTCTGTCAAAGAGTTAACTTACAGCTCCAATTCATAAAGTTCCTTGTCATTCTTCCCTTTAACTTCCAGCTGAGTCTCCATCTGGAGCGCGGAACCCACCACGCTTACTAATTATGCCTGGGCTGCTAAGACCCACTCGAGAAGGTGTCTAGGGTGAGGCACCTTTCGCTATTCGAGAGGGCGCCTGCGGCCTACGTAAGTGGTGCAAACTTCTTGTCTTGAAGTTTGATTGGTCTTCCGCGTAAACCAAGCTACTCAGTCTCTTTTCTCCACCGAATTTTCCTACTGAGCTCTCCTCATACTATTATTCTTGACATCTCTGATTAGCATATAAATAGTCGCCTAGGCCATCTCTCCTTCGAATACCCTGGATCAGTTGGGGCTGGTCCCCGGCAGGTGGCGACCGAACAGGGACCTCAGGAGGCAATACTCAAAGAGCTGAGCAGACACGAACCACGCAATCAGCAGGCAATAAGCATGGAGCTCAGCAGTGACGAATCATGCTGCTCAACTGGCAATAATCAAGCACGTGACCAGGCAGGAATCACGCAGCTCAGCTGGCAATTGTCAAGCAGATGAGCCGACAGGAATCACGCAGCTCAGATGGCAATTGTCATGCAGATGAGCCGGCAGGAATCACGCAGCTCAGCAGGCCCTGATCACGTGACTCTGCAGGCACTGATCACGTGGCTGATCAAGTCCAGATCACGTGACTGAGCATGCACTGATCACGTGGCTATCATGCACTGATGACGTGACTGCGCATGCACTGATGACGTGGCTGATCGGGCACTGATCACATGGCTCATCATGCACTGATCACGTGTTTATCAGGCAATGATCAGTGACTGACAGGCGCTGATCATGGGACTGTGCACGCACTGATCACGTGGCTATCATGCACTGATCACGTGACTGCGCATGCACTGATGACGTGGCTGTTCGGGCACTGATCACGTGTTTATCAGGCAGTGATCAGTGACTGACAGGCGCTGATCAGGGGACTGTGCACGCACTGATCAGGTGGCTGATCAGGAACTGACCACCTGACCGCGCATGCAGTGATCACGTGGCTGGTCGTTCACTGATCACGTGTTTATCATACGGTGATCACGTGACTGAGAGGCGCTGATCACGTGACTGTGCCGTCAGTGATCACGTGGCTGAGCAGGCACTGATATCGTGACTGAGCATGCACTGATCATGTGCCGGGAGCCGGGGAGGCATTCCACTCTGGACAAAGGTCATGAGGAAGGAGGCTCGGCATACGCAAATGCGGGATCGAGCCTCAGGAGTCCACCCGGATATTCTCGAGCATCTCCCCCCAAAAAAGGAGTCTGCCTACTGTATTGCTTTGTGCTCTCACCTCTGATTTCACTGGGGGCTGTCCCCCACCACCATCTCGCTCTCTCTGTCAAAGAGTTAACTTACAGCTCCAATTCATAAAGTTCCTTGTCATTCTTCCCTTTAACTTCCAGCTGAGTCTCCATCTGGAGCGCGGAACCCACCACGCTTACTAATTATGCCTGGGCTGCTAAGACCCACTCGAGAAGGTGTCTAGGGTGAGGCACCTTTCGCTATTCGAGAGGGCGCCTGCGGCCTACGTAAGTGGTGCAAACTTCTTGTCTTGAAGTTTGATTGGTCTTCCGCGTAAACCAAGCTACTCAGTCTCTTTTCTCCACCGAATTTTCCTACTGAGCTCTCCTCATACTATTATTCTTGACATCTCTGATTAGCATATAAATAGTCGCCTAGGCCATCTCTCCTTCGAATACCCTGGATCAGTTGGGGCTGGTCCCCGGCAGGTGGCGACCGAACAGGGACCTCAGGAGGCAATACTCAAAGAGCTGAGCAGACACGAACCACGCAATCAGCAGGCAATAAGCATGGAGCTCAGCAGTGACGAATCATGCTGCTCAACTGGCAATAATCAAGCACGTGACCAGGCAGGAATCACGCAGCTCAGCTGGCAATTGTCAAGCAGATGAGCCGACAGGAATCACGCAGCTCAGATGGCAATTGTCATGCAGATGAGCCGGCAGGAATCACGCAGCTCAGCAGGCCCTGATCACGTGACTCTGCAGGCACTGATCACGTGGCTGATCAAGTCCAGATCACGTGACTGAGCATGCACTGATCACGTGGCTATCATGCACTGATGACGTGACTGCGCATGCACTGATGACGTGGCTGATCGGGCACTGATCACATGGCTCATCATGCACTGATCACGTGTTTATCAGGCAATGATCAGTGACTGACAGGCGCTGATCATGGGACTGTGCACGCACTGATCACGTGGCTATCATGCACTGATCACGTGACTGCGCATGCACTGATGACGTGGCTGTTCGGGCACTGATCACGTGTTTATCAGGCAGTGATCAGTGACTGACAGGCGCTGATCAGGGGACTGTGCACGCACTGATCAGGTGGCTGATCAGGAACTGACCACCTGACCGCGCATGCAGTGATCACGTGGCTGGTCGTTCACTGATCACGTGTTTATCATACGGTGATCACGTGACTGAGAGGCGCTGATCACGTGACTGTGCCGTCAGTGATCACGTGGCTGAGCAGGCACTGATATCGTGACTGAGCATGCACTGATCATGTGCCGGGAGCCGGGGAGGCATTCCACTCTGGACAAAGGTCATGAGGAAGGAGGCTCGGCATACGCAAATGCGGGATCGAGCCTCAGGAGTCCACCCGGATATTCTCGAGCATCTCCCCCCAAAAAACCGGAGTCTGCCTACTGTATTGCTTTGTGCTCTCACCTCTGATTTCACTGGGGGCTGTCCCCCACCACCATCTCGCTCTCTCTGTCAAAGAGTTAACTTACAGCTCCAATTCATAAAGTTCCTTGTCATTCTTCCCTTTAACTTCCAGCTGAGTCTCCATCTGGAGCGCGGAACCCACCACGCTTACTAATTATGCCTGGGCTGCTAAGACCCACTCGAGAAGGTGTCTAGGGTGAGGCACCTTTCGCTATTCGAGAGGGCGCCTGCGGCCTACGTAAGTGGTGCAAACTTCTTGTCTTGAAGTTTGATTGGTCTTCCGCGTAAACCAAGCTACTCAGTCTCTTTTCTCCACCGAATTTTCCTACTGAGCTCTCCTCATACTATTATTCTTGACATCTCTGATTAGCATATAAATAGTCGCCTAGGCCATCTCTCCTTCGAATACCCTGGATCAGTTGGGGCTGGTCCCCGGCAGGTGGCGACCGAACAGGGACCTCAGGAGGCAATACTCAAAGAGCTGAGCAGACACGAACCACGCAATCAGCAGGCAATAAGCATGGAGCTCAGCAGTGACGAATCATGCTGCTCAACTGGCAATAATCAAGCACGTGACCAGGCAGGAATCACGCAGCTCAGCTGGCAATTGTCAAGCAGATGAGCCGACAGGAATCACGCAGCTCAGATGGCAATTGTCATGCAGATGAGCCGGCAGGAATCACGCAGCTCAGCAGGCCCTGATCACGTGACTCTGCAGGCACTGATCACGTGGCTGATCAAGTCCAGATCACGTGACTGAGCATGCACTGATCACGTGGCTATCATGCACTGATGACGTGACTGCGCATGCACTGATGACGTGGCTGATCGGGCACTGATCACATGGCTCATCATGCACTGATCACGTGTTTATCAGGCAATGATCAGTGACTGACAGGCGCTGATCATGGGACTGTGCACGCACTGATCACGTGGCTATCATGCACTGATCACGTGACTGCGCATGCACTGATGACGTGGCTGTTCGGGCACTGATCACGTGTTTATCAGGCAGTGATCAGTGACTGACAGGCGCTGATCAGGGGACTGTGCACGCACTGATCAGGTGGCTGATCAGGAACTGACCACCTGACCGCGCATGCAGTGATCACGTGGCTGGTCGTTCACTGATCACGTGTTTATCATACGGTGATCACGTGACTGAGAGGCGCTGATCACGTGACTGTGCCGTCAGTGATCACGTGGCTGAGCAGGCACTGATATCGTGACTGAGCATGCACTGATCATGTGCCGGGAGCCGGGGAGGCATTCCACTCTGGACAAAGGTCATGAGGAAGGAGGCTCGGCATACGCAAATGCGGGATCGAGCCTCAGGAGTCCACCCGGATATTCTCGAGCATCTCCCCCAAAAAAACCGGAGTCTGCCTACTGTATTGCTTTGTGCTCTCACCTCTGATTTCACTGGGGGCTGTCCCCCACCACCATCTCGCTCTCTCTGTCAAAGAGTTAACTTACAGCTCCAATTCATAAAGTTCCTTGTCATTCTTCCCTTTAACTTCCAGCTGAGTCTCCATCTGGAGCGCGGAACCCACCACGCTTACTAATTATGCCTGGGCTGCTAAGACCCACTCGAGAAGGTGTCTAGGGTGAGGCACCTTTCGCTATTCGAGAGGGCGCCTGCGGCCTACGTAAGTGGTGCAAACTTCTTGTCTTGAAGTTTGATTGGTCTTCCGCGTAAACCAAGCTACTCAGTCTCTTTTCTCCACCGAATTTTCCTACTGAGCTCTCCTCATACTATTATTCTTGACATCTCTGATTAGCATATAAATAGTCGCCTAGGCCATCTCTCCTTCGAATACCCTGGATCAGTTGGGGCTGGTCCCCGGCAGGTGGCGACCGAACAGGGACCTCAGGAGGCAATACTCAAAGAGCTGAGCAGACACGAACCACGCAATCAGCAGGCAATAAGCATGGAGCTCAGCAGTGACGAATCATGCTGCTCAACTGGCAATAATCAAGCACGTGACCAGGCAGGAATCACGCAGCTCAGCTGGCAATTGTCAAGCAGATGAGCCGACAGGAATCACGCAGCTCAGATGGCAATTGTCATGCAGATGAGCCGGCAGGAATCACGCAGCTCAGCAGGCCCTGATCACGTGACTCTGCAGGCACTGATCACGTGGCTGATCAAGTCCAGATCACGTGACTGAGCATGCACTGATCACGTGGCTATCATGCACTGATGACGTGACTGCGCATGCACTGATGACGTGGCTGATCGGGCACTGATCACATGGCTCATCATGCACTGATCACGTGTTTATCAGGCAATGATCAGTGACTGACAGGCGCTGATCATGGGACTGTGCACGCACTGATCACGTGGCTATCATGCACTGATCACGTGACTGCGCATGCACTGATGACGTGGCTGTTCGGGCACTGATCACGTGTTTATCAGGCAGTGATCAGTGACTGACAGGCGCTGATCAGGGGACTGTGCACGCACTGATCAGGTGGCTGATCAGGAACTGACCACCTGACCGCGCATGCAGTGATCACGTGGCTGGTCGTTCACTGATCACGTGTTTATCATACGGTGATCACGTGACTGAGAGGCGCTGATCACGTGACTGTGCCGTCAGTGATCACGTGGCTGAGCAGGCACTGATATCGTGACTGAGCATGCACTGATCATGTGCCGGGAGCCGGGGAGGCATTCCACTCTGGACAAAGGTCATGAGGAAGGAGGCTCGGCATACGCAAATGCGGGATCGAGCCTCAGGAGTCCACCCGGATATTCTCGAGCATCTCCCCCCAAAAACCGGAGTCTGCCTACTGTATTGCTTTGTGCTCTCACCTCTGATTTCACTGGGGGCTGTCCCCCACCACCATCTCGCTCTCTCTGTCAAAGAGTTAACTTACAGCTCCAATTCATAAAGTTCCTTGTCATTCTTCCCTTTAACTTCCAGCTGAGTCTCCATCTGGAGCGCGGAACCCACCACGCTTACTAATTATGCCTGGGCTGCTAAGACCCACTCGAGAAGGTGTCTAGGGTGAGGCACCTTTCGCTATTCGAGAGGGCGCCTGCGGCCTACGTAAGTGGTGCAAACTTCTTGTCTTGAAGTTTGATTGGTCTTCCGCGTAAACCAAGCTACTCAGTCTCTTTTCTCCACCGAATTTTCCTACTGAGCTCTCCTCATACTATTATTCTTGACATCTCTGATTAGCATATAAATAGTCGCCTAGGCCATCTCTCCTTCGAATACCCTGGATCAGTTGGGGCTGGTCCCCGGCAGGTGGCGACCGAACAGGGACCTCAGGAGGCAATACTCAAAGAGCTGAGCAGACACGAACCACGCAATCAGCAGGCAATAAGCATGGAGCTCAGCAGTGACGAATCATGCTGCTCAACTGGCAATAATCAAGCACGTGACCAGGCAGGAATCACGCAGCTCAGCTGGCAATTGTCAAGCAGATGAGCCGACAGGAATCACGCAGCTCAGCTGGCAATTGTCATGCAGATGAGCCGGCAGGAATCACGCAGCTCAGCAGGCCCTGATCACGTGACTCTGCAGGCACTGATCACGTGGCTGATCAAGTCCAGATCACGTGACTGAGCATGCACTGATCACGTGGCTATCATGCACTGATGACGTGGCTGATCGGGCACTGATCACATGGCTCATCATGCACTGATCACGTGTTTATCAGGCAATGATCAGTGACTGACAGGCGCTGATCATGGGACTGTGCACGCACTGATCACGTGGCTATCATGCACTGATCACGTGACTGCGCATGCACTGATGACGTGGCTGTTCGGGCACTGATCACGTGTTTATCAGGCAGTGATCAGTGACTGACAGGCGCTGATCAGGGGACTGTGCACGCACTGATCAGGTGGCTGATCAGGAACTGACCACCTGACCGCGCATGCAGTGATCACGTGGCTGGTCGTTCACTGATCACGTGTTTATCATACGGTGATCACGTGACTGAGAGGCGCTGATCACGTGACTGTGCCGTCAGTGATCACGTGGCTGAGCAGGCACTGATATCGTGACTGAGCATGCACTGATCATGTGCCGGGAGCCGGGGAGGCATTCCACTCTGGACAAAGGTCATGAGGAAGGAGGCTCGGCATACGCAAATGCGGGATCGAGCCTCAGGAGTCCACCCGGATATTCTCGAGCATCTCCCCCAAAAAAACCGGAGTCTGCCTACTGTATTGCTTTGTGCTCTCACCTCTGATTTCACTGGGGGCTGTCCCCCACCACCATCTCGCTCTCTCTGTCAAAGAGTTAACTTACAGCTCCAATTCATAAAGTTCCTTGTCATTCTTCCCTTTAACTTCCAGCTGAGTCTCCATCTGGAGCGCGGAACCCACCACGCTTACTAATTATGCCTGGGCTGCTAAGACCCACTCGAGAAGGTGTCTAGGGTGAGGCACCTTTCGCTATTCGAGAGGGCGCCTGCGGCCTACGTAAGTGGTGCAAACTTCTTGTCTTGAAGTTTGATTGGTCTTCCGCGTAAACCAAGCTACTCAGTCTCTTTTCTCCACCGAATTTTCCTACTGAGCTCTCCTCATACTATTATTCTTGACATCTCTGATTAGCATATAAATAGTCGCCTAGGCCATCTCTCCTTCGAATACCCTGGATCAGTTGGGGCTGGTCCCCGGCAGGTGGCGACCGAACAGGGACCTCAGGAGGCAATACTCAAAGAGCTGAGCAGACACGAACCACGCAATCAGCAGGCAATAAGCATGGAGCTCAGCAGTGACGAATCATGCTGCTCAACTGGCAATAATCAAGCACGTGACCAGGCAGGAATCACGCAGCTCAGCTGGCAATTGTCAAGCAGATGAGCCGACAGGAATCACGCAGCTCAGCTGGCAATTGTCATGCAGATGAGCCGGCAGGAATCACGCAGCTCAGCAGGCCCTGATCACGTGACTCTGCAGGCACTGATCACGTGGCTGATCAAGTCCAGATCACGTGACTGAGCATGCACTGATCACGTGGCTATCATGCACTGATGACGTGACTGCGCATGCACTGATGACGTGGCTGATCGGGCACTGATCACATGGCTCATCATGCACTGATCACGTGTTTATCAGGCAATGATCAGTGACTGACAGGCGCTGATCATGGGACTGTGCACGCACTGATCACGTGGCTATCATGCACTGATCACGTGACTGCGCATGCACTGATGACGTGGCTGTTCGGGCACTGATCACGTGTTTATCAGGCAGTGATCAGTGACTGACAGGCGCTGATCAGGGGACTGTGCACGCACTGATCAGGTGGCTGATCAGGAACTGACCACCTGACCGCGCATGCAGTGATCACGTGGCTGGTCGTTCACTGATCACGTGTTTATCATACGGTGATCACGTGACTGAGAGGCGCTGATCACGTGACTGTGCCGTCAGTGATCACGTGGCTGAGCAGGCACTGATATCGTGACTGAGCATGCACTGATCATGTGCCGGGAGCCGGGGAGGCATTCCACTCTGGACAAAGGTCATGAGGAAGGAGGCTCGGCATACGCAAATGCGGGATCGAGCCTCAGGAGTCCACCCGGATATTCTCGAGCATCTCCCCCCAAAAAACCGGAGTCTGCCTACTGTATTGCTTTGTGCTCTCACCTCTGATTTCACTGGGGGCTGTCCCCCACCACCATCTCGCTCTCTCTGTCAAAGAGTTAACTTACAGCTCCAATTCATAAAGTTCCTTGTCATTCTTCCCTTTAACTTCCAGCTGAGTCTCCATCTGGAGCGCGGAACCCACCACGCTTACTAATTATGCCTGGGCTGCTAAGACCCACTCGAGAAGGTGTCTAGGGTGAGGCACCTTTCGCTATTCGAGAGGGCGCCTGCGGCCTACGTAAGTGGTGCAAACTTCTTGTCTTGAAGTTTGATTGGTCTTCCGCGTAAACCAAGCTACTCAGTCTCTTTTCTCCACCGAATTTTCCTACTGAGCTCTCCTCATACTATTATTCTTGACATCTCTGATTAGCATATAAATAGTCGCCTAGGCCATCTCTCCTTCGAATACCCTGGATCAGTTGGGGCTGGTCCCCGGCAGGTGGCGACCGAACAGGGACCTCAGGAGGCAATACTCAAAGAGCTGAGCAGACACGAACCACGCAATCAGCAGGCAATAAGCATGGAGCTCAGCAGTGACGAATCATGCTGCTCAACTGGCAATAATCAAGCACGTGACCAGGCAGGAATCACGCAGCTCAGCTGGCAATTGTCAAGCAGATGAGCCGACAGGAATCACGCAGCTCAGCTGGCAATTGTCATGCAGATGAGCCGGCAGGAATCACGCAGCTCAGCAGGCCCTGATCACGTGACTCTGCAGGCACTGATCACGTGGCTGATCAAGTCCAGATCACGTGACTGAGCATGCACTGATCACGTGGCTATCATGCACTGATGACGTGACTGCGCATGCACTGATGACGTGGCTGATCGGGCACTGATCACATGGCTCATCATGCACTGATCACGTGTTTATCAGGCAATGATCAGTGACTGACAGGCGCTGATCATGGGACTGTGCACGCACTGATCACGTGGCTATCATGCACTGATCACGTGACTGCGCATGCACTGATGACGTGGCTGTTCGGGCACTGATCACGTGTTTATCAGGCAGTGATCAGTGACTGACAGGCGCTGATCAGGGGACTGTGCACGCACTGATCAGGTGGCTGATCAGGAACTGACCACCTGACCGCGCATGCAGTGATCACGTGGCTGGTCGTTCACTGATCACGTGTTTATCATACGGTGATCACGTGACTGAGAGGCGCTGATCACGTGACTGTGCCGTCAGTGATCACGTGGCTGAGCAGGCACTGATATCGTGACTGAGCATGCACTGATCATGTGCCGGGAGCCGGGGAGGCATTCCACTCTGGACAAAGGTCATGAGGAAGGAGGCTCGGCATACGCAAATGCGGGATCGAGCCTCAGGAGTCCACCCGGATATTCTCGAGCATCTCCCCCAAAAAAAACGGAGTCTGCCTACTGTATTGCTTTGTGCTCTCACCTCTGATTTCACTGGGGGCTGTCCCCCACCACCATCTCGCTCTCTCTGTCAAAGAGTTAACTTACAGCTCCAATTCATAAAGTTCCTTGTCATTCTTCCCTTTAACTTCCAGCTGAGTCTCCATCTGGAGCGCGGAACCCACCACGCTTACTAATTATGCCTGGGCTGCTAAGACCCACTCGAGAAGGTGTCTAGGGTGAGGCACCTTTCGCTATTCGAGAGGGCGCCTGCGGCCTACGTAAGTGGTGCAAACTTCTTGTCTTGAAGTTTGATTGGTCTTCCGCGTAAACCAAGCTACTCAGTCTCTTTTCTCCACCGAATTTTCCTACTGAGCTCTCCTCATACTATTATTCTTGACATCTCTGATTAGCATATAAATAGTCGCCTAGGCCATCTCTCCTTCGAATACCCTGGATCAGTTGGGGCTGGTCCCCGGCAGGTGGCGACCGAACAGGGACCTCAGGAGGCAATACTCAAAGAGCTGAGCAGACACGAACCACGCAATCAGCAGGCAATAAGCATGGAGCTCAGCAGTGACGAATCATGCTGCTCAACTGGCAATAATCAAGCACGTGACCAGGCAGGAATCACGCAGCTCAGCTGGCAATTGTCAAGCAGATGAGCCGACAGGAATCACGCAGCTCAGCTGGCAATTGTCATGCAGATGAGCCGGCAGGAATCACGCAGCTCAGCAGGCCCTGATCACGTGACTCTGCAGGCACTGATCACGTGGCTGATCAAGTCCAGATCACGTGACTGAGCATGCACTGATCACGTGGCTATCATGCACTGATGACGTGACTGCGCATGCACTGATGACGTGGCTGATCGGGCACTGATCACATGGCTCATCATGCACTGATCACGTGTTTATCAGGCAATGATCAGTGACTGACAGGCGCTGATCATGGGACTGTGCACGCACTGATCACGTGGCTATCATGCACTGATCACGTGACTGCGCATGCACTGATGACGTGGCTGTTCGGGCACTGATCACGTGTTTATCAGGCAGTGATCAGTGACTGACAGGCGCTGATCAGGGGACTGTGCACGCACTGATCAGGTGGCTGATCAGGAACTGACCACCTGACCGCGCATGCAGTGATCACGTGGCTGGTCGTTCACTGATCACGTGTTTATCATACGGTGATCACGTGACTGAGAGGCGCTGATCACGTGACTGTGCCGTCAGTGATCACGTGGCTGAGCAGGCACTGATATCGTGACTGAGCATGCACTGATCATGTGCCGGGAGCCGGGGAGGCATTCCACTCTGGACAAAGGTCATGAGGAAGGAGGCTCGGCATACGCAAATGCGGGATCGAGCCTCAGGAGTCCACCCGGATATTCTCGAGCATCTCCCCCCAAAAAAACCGGAGTCTGCCTACTGTATTGCTTTGTGCTCTCACCTCTGATTTCACTGGGGGCTGTCCCCCACCACCATCTCGCTCTCTCTGTCAAAGAGTAACTTACAGCTCCAATTCATAAAGTTCCTTGTCATTCTTCCCTTTAACTTCCAGCTGAGTCTCCATCTGGAGCGCGGAACCCACCACGCTTACTAATTATGCCTGGGCTGCTAAGACCCACTCGAGAAGGTGTCTAGGGTGAGGCACCTTTCGCTATTCGAGAGGGCGCCTGCGGCCTACGTAAGTGGTGCAAACTTCTTGTCTTGAAGTTTGATTGGTCTTCCGCGTAAACCAAGCTACTCAGTCTCTTTTCTCCACCGAATTTTCCTACTGAGCTCTCCTCATACTATTATTCTTGACATCTCTGATTAGCATATAAATAGTCGCCTAGGCCATCTCTCCTTCGAATACCCTGGATCAGTTGGGGCTGGTCCCCGGCAGGTGGCGACCGAACAGGGACCTCAGGAGGCAATACTCAAAGAGCTGAGCAGACACGAACCACGCAATCAGCAGGCAATAATCATGGAGCTCAGCAGTGACGAATCATGCTGCTCAACTGGCAATAATCAAGCACGTGACCAGGCAGGAATCACGCAGCTCAGCTGGCAATTGTCAAGCAGATGAGCCGACAGGAATCACGCAGCTCAGCTGGCAATTGTCATGCAGATGAGCCGGCAGGAATCACGCAGCTCAGCAGGCCCTGATCACGTGACTGAGCATGCACTGATCACGTGGCTGATCATACACTGATCACGTGACTGATCATGCACTGATCACGTGGCTATCATGCACTGATCACGTGGCTGATCATGCACTGATCACGTGGCTGATCATGCACTGATCACGTGGCTGATCATGCACTGATCACGTGACTGATCATGCACTGATCACGTGGCTATCATGCACTGATCACGTGACTGATCATGCACTGATCACGTGGCTGTCATGCACTGATCACGTGGCTATCATGCACTGATCACGTGGCTGATCATGCACTGATCACGTGACTGATCATGCACTGATCACGTGGCTATCATGCACTGATCACGTGGCTGATCATGCACTGATCACGGGACTGATCATGCACTGATCACGTGATCATGCACTGATCACGTGACTGATCATGCACTGATCACGTGGCTGATCATGCACTGATCACGTGACTGATCATGCACTGATCACGTGGCTGATCATGCACTGATCACGTGGCTGATCATGCACTGATCACGTGGCTGATCATGCACTGATCACGTGACTGATCATGCACTGATCACGTGACTGATCATGCACTGATCACGTATATCATGCACTGATCACGTGACTGATCATGCACTGATCACGTGGCTGATCATGCACTGATCACGTGACTGATCATGCACTGATCACGTGGCTATCATGCACTGATCACGTGGCTGATCATGCACTGATCACTGACTGATCATGCACTGATCACGTGGCTATCATGCACTGATCACGTGGCTGATCATGCACTGATCACGTAGCTACCATGTACTGTCACGTGACTGATCATGCACTGATCACTCATTGATCATGCACTGATCACGTGACTGATCATGCACTGATCACGCTGATCATGCACTGATCACGTGACTGATCATGCACTGATCACGTGGCTATCATGCACTGATCACGTGGCTGATCATGCAATGATCACGTAGCTACCATGTACTGGTCACGTGACTGATCATGCACTGATCACGTAATTGATCATGCACTGATCACGTGGCTGATCATGCACTGATCACGTGGCTGATCATGCACTGATCACGTGACTGATCATGCACTGATCACGTGACTGATCATGCACTGATCACGTGGCTATCATGCACTGATCACGTGGCTGATCATGCACTGATCACGTGGCTGATCATGCACTGATCACGTGACTGATCATGCACTGATCACGTGACTGATCATGCACTGATCACGTGGCTATCATGCACTGATCACGTGGCTGATCATGCACTGATCACGTAGCTATCATGCACTGATCACGTGACTGATCATGCACTGATCACGTGACTGATCATGCACTGATCACGTGGCTATCATGCACTGATCACGTGGCTGATCATGCACTGATCACGTGGATATCATGCACTGATCACGTGGCTGATCACACTGATCACGTGACTGATCATGCACTGATCACGTGACTGATCATGCACTGATCACGTGGCTATCATGCACTGATCACGTGGCTGATCATGCACTGATCACGTGACTATCATGCACTGATCACGTGACTGATCATGCACTGATCACGTGACTGATCATGCACTGATCACGTGGCTGATCATGCACTGATCACGTGGCTGATCATGCACTGATCACGTGACTGATCATGCACTGATCACGTGACTGATCATGCACTGATCACGTGGCTATCATGCACTGATCACGTGGCTATCATGCACTGATCACGTGGCTATCATGCACTGATCACGTGGCTGATCATGCACTGATCACGTGGCTATCATGCACTGATCACGTGACTGATCATGCACTGATCACGTGGCTATCATGCACTGATCACGTGACTGATCATGCACTGATCACGTGGCTGATCATGCACTGATCACGTGACTGATCATGCACTGATCACGTGGCTGATCATGCACTGATCACGTGGCTGATCATGCACTGATCACGTGACTGATCATGCACTGATCACGTGGCTATCATGCACTGATCACGTGGCTGATCATGCACTGATCACGTAGCTACCATGCACTGATCACGTGACTGATCATGCACTGATCACGTGATTGATCATGCACTGATCACGTGACTGATCATGCACTGATCACGTGACTGATCATGCACTGATCACGTGACTGATCATGCACTGATCACGTGACTATCATGCACTGCTCACGTGGCTGATCATGCACTGATCACGTGGCTACCATGCACTGATCACGTGACTGATCATGCACTGATCACGTGACTGATCATGCACTGATCACGTGGCTATCATGCACTGATCACGTGGCTGATCATGCACTGATCACGTGATCATGCACTGATCACGTGGCTATCATGCACTGATCACGTGGCTGATCATGCACTGATCACGAGCTATCATGCACTGATCACGTGACTGATCATGCACTGATCACGTGACTGATCATGCACTGATCACGTGGCTGATCATGCACTGATCACGTGACTGATCATGCACTGATCACGTGACTGATCATGCACTGATCACGTGGCTATCATGCACTGATCACGTGGCTGATCATGCACTGATCAGCTACATGCACTGATCACGTGACTGATCATGCACTGATCACGTGGCTGATCATGCACTGATCACGTGGCTGATCATGCACTGATCACGTGACTGATCATGCACTGATCACGTGGCTATCATGCACTGATCACGTGGCTGATCATGCACTGATCACGTGCCTGATCATGCACTGATCACATGACTGATCATGCACTGATCACGTGACTGATCATGCACTGATCACGTGGCTATCATGCACTGATCACGTGGCTGATCATGCAATGATCACGTAGCTCCATGTACTGGTCACGTGACTGATCATGCACTGATCACGTGACTGATCATGCACTGATCACGTGGCTATCATGCACTGATCACGTGGCTGATCATGCACTGATCACGTGCCTGATCATGCACTGATCACGTGACTGATCATGCACTGATCACGTGGCTGTCATGCACTGATCACGTGGCTGATCATGCACTGATCACGTGGCTATCATGCACTGATCACGTGGCTATCATGCACTGATCACGTGGCTGATCATGCACTGATACCGTGACTGAGCATGGACTGATCACATGACTATCATGTAGTGATCACGTGACTTAATGGCGCTGATCATGTGACTGATCATGCACTGATCATGTTTGCTATCATACACTGATCATGTGCCTCTGGAGGCAATAAACAAAGAGCTGAGTAGGCACGAATCAAACAGTCAGCAGGCAATAATCATGGAACTCAGCTGTGAGGAATCATGCTGCTCAGCTGGCAATAATCAAGCAGCTGAGCAGGCAGGAATTACGCAGCACAGCTGGCAATTGTCAAGCAGATGACAGGCAGGAATCATGCAGCTCAGCTGGCAATTGTCAAGCAGATGAGCAGACAGTAATCACGCAGCTCAGCAGGCCCTGATCACGTGACTGAGCATGCACTGATCACGTGGCTGATCATACACTGATCACGTGACTGATCATGCACTGATCACGTGGCTATCATGCACTGATCACGTGGCTGATCATGCACTGATCACGTGTCTGATCATGCACTGATCACGTGGCTGATCATGCACTGATCACGTGACTGATCATGCACTGATCACGTGGCTGATCATGCACTGATCACGTGGCTGATCATGCACTGATCACGTGGCTACATGCACTGATCACGTGACTGATCATGCACTGATCACGTGACTGATCATGCACTGATCACGTGGCTGATCATGCACTGATCACGTGACTGATCATGCACTGATCACGTGACTGATCATGCACTGATCACGTGGCTATCATGCACTGATCACGTGGCTGATCATGCACTGATCACGTGCTATCATGCACTGATCACGTGACTGATCATGCACTGATCACGTGACTGATCATGCACTGATCACGTGGCTTATCATGCACTGATCATGTGACTGATCATGCACTGATCATGTTTGGTGTCATACACTGATCATGTGCCTCAGGCAATGAACAAAGAGCTGAGTAGGCACGAATCAGTCAGCAGGAATAATCATGGAACTCAGCTCTGAGAAATCATGCTGCTCAGCTGGCAATAATCAAGCAGATGAGCAGGCAGGAATTATGCAGCACAGTGGCAATTGTCAAGCAGATGACAGGCAGGAATCGTGCAGCTCAGCTGGCAATTGTCAAGCAGATGAGCAGACAGTAATCACGCAGCTCATCAGGCCCTGATCACGTGACTGAGCATGCACTGTTCACGTGGCTGATCATACACTGATCACGTGACTGATCATGCACTGATCACGTGGCTATCATGCACTGATCACGTGGCTCATGCACTGATCACGTGATCATGCACTGATCACGTGGCTATCATGCACTGATCACGTGGCTGATCATGCACTGATCACGTGACTGATCATGCACTGATCACGTGGCTATCATGCACTGATCACGTGGCTGATCATGCACTGATCACGGACTGATCATGCACTGATCACGTGCTATCATGCACTGATCACATGACTGACATGCACTGATCACGTGGATGATGCATGATCACGTGACTGATCATGCACTGATCACGTGACTGATCATGCACTGATCACGTGGCTGATCATGCACTGATCACGTAGCTATCATGCACTGATCACGTGACTGATCATGCACTGATCACGTAACTGATCATGCACTGATCACGTGGCTGATCATGCACTGATCACGTGACTGATCATGCACTGATCACGTGACTGATCATGCACTGATCACGTGGCTGATCATGCACTGATCACGTGGCTATCATGCACTGATCACGTGGCTGATCATGCACTGATCACGTAGCTATCATGCACTGATCACGTGACTGATCATGCACTGATCACGTGGCTGATCATGCACTGATCACGTGACTGATCATGCACTGATCACGTGACTGATCATGCACTGATCACGTGGCTATCATGCACTGATCACGTGACTGATCATGCACTGATCACGTGGCTGATCATGCACTGATCACGTGGCTGATCATGCACTGATCACGTGACTGATCATGCACTGATCACGTGGCTATCATGCACTGATCACGTGGCTGATCATGCACTGATCACGTGGATCATGTGATCACGTGACTGATCATGCACTGATCACGTGGCATCATGCACTGATCACGTGGCTGATCATGCACTGATCACGTGACTGATCATGCACTGATCACGGCTATCATGCACTGATCACGTGGCTGTCATGCAATGATCACGTAGCTACTATATACTGATCACGTGACTGATCATGCACTGATCACGTAAATGATCATGCACTGATCAGTGACTGATCATGCACTGATCACGTGACTGATCATGCACTGATCACGTGGCTATCATGCACTGATCACGTGGCTGATCATGCACAATGATCACGTAGCTACCATGCACTGATCACGTGACTGATCATGCACTGATCACGTAATTGATCATGCACTGATCACGTGACTGATCATGCACTGATCACGTGGCTGATCATGCACTGATCACGTGACTGATCATGCACTGATCACGTGGCTGATCATGCACTGATCACGTAGCAATCATGCACTGTCACGTGACTGATCATGCACTGATCACGTGGCTGATCATGCACTGATCACGTGGCTCATCATGCACTGATCACGTGGCTGATCATGCACTATCACGTGACTGATCATGCACTGATCACGTGACTGATCATGCACTGATCACGTGGCTATCATGCACTGATCACGTGGCTATCATGCACTGATCACGTGGCTGATCATGCACGATATCACGTGACTGATCATGCACTGATCACGTGGCTATCATGCACTGATCACGTGGCTGATCATGCACTGATCACGTGACTGATCATGCACTGATCACGTGGCTATCATGCACTGATCACGTGGCTGATCATGCACTGATCACGTGACTGATCATGCACTGATCACGTGGCTATCATGCACTGATCATGACTGATCATGCACTGATCACGTGGCTGATCATGCACTGATCACGTGACTGATCATGCACTGATCACGTGACTGATCATGCACTGATCACGTGGCTGATCATGCACTGATCACGTGGCTATCATGCACTGATCACGTGGCTGATCATGCACTGATCACGTAGCTATCATGCACTGATCACGTGACTGATCATGCACTGATCACGTGACTGATCATGCACTGATCACGTGGCTGATCATGCACTGATCACGTGGCTGATCATGCACTGATCACGTGACTGATCATGCACTGATCACGTGACTGATCATGCACTGATCACGTGGCTATCATGCACTGATCACGTGGCTGATCATGCACTGATCACGTGACTGATCATGCACTGATCACGTGACTGATCATGCACTGATCACGTGACTGATCATGCACTGATCACGTGGCTATCATGCACTGATCACGTGACTGATCATGCACTGATCACGTGACTGATCATGCACTGATCACGTGACTGATCATGCACTGATCACGTGGCTATCATGCACTGATCACGTGGCTGATCATGCACTGATCACGTAGCTATCATGCACTGATCACGTGACTGATCATGCACTGATCACGTGGCTGATCATGCACTGATCACGTGACTGATCATGCACTGATCACGTGACTGATCATGCACTGATCACGTGGCTGATCATGCACTGATCACGTGGCTGATCATGCACTGATCACGTGGCTGATCATGCATGATCACGTAGCTATGTACTGGTCACGTGACTGATCATGCACTGATCACGTGACTGATCATGCACTGATCACGTGGCTATCATGCACTGATCACGTGGCTGATCATGCACTGATCATGTGTACCATGCACTGATCACGTGGATGATCATACACTGATCACGTGACTGATCATGCACTGATCACGTGGCTGATCATGCACTGATACCGTGACTGAGCATGGACTGATCACATGACTATCATGTAGTGATCACGTGACTTAATGGCGCTGATCATGTGACTGATCATGCGCTGATCATGTTTGCTATCATACACTGATCATGTGCCTCTGGAGGCAATAAACAAAGAGCTGAGTAGGCACGAATCAAACAGTCAGCAGGCAATAATCATGGAACTCAGTGTGAGGAATCATGCTGCTCAGCTGGCAATAATCAAGCAGCTGAGCAGGCAGGAATTACGCAGCACAGCTGGCAATTGTCAAGCAGATGACAGGCAGGAATCGTGCAGCTCAGCTGGCAATTGTCAAGCAGATGAGCAGACAGTAATCACGCAGCTCAGCAGGCCCTGATCACGTGACTGAGCATGCACTGTTCACGTGGCTGATCATACACTGATCACGTGACTGATCATGCACTGATCACGTGGCTATCATGCACTGATCACGTGGCTGATCATACACTGATCACGTGTCTGATCATGCACTGATCACGTGGCTGATCATGCACTGATCACGTAACTGATCATGCACTGATCACGTGGCTATCATGCACTGATCACGTGGCTGATCATGCACTGATCACGTGACTGATCATGCACTGATCACGTGGCTATCATGCACTGATCACTGGCTATCATGCACTGATCACGTGGCTGATCATGCACTGATCACGTGACTGATCATGCACTGATCACGTCTATCATGCACTGATCACGTGACTGATCATGCACTGATCACGTGGCTGATCATGCACTGATCACGTGACTGATCATGCACTGATCACGTGGCTATCATGCACTGATCACGTGGCTGATCATGCACTGATCACGTGGCTACCATGCACTGATCACGTGACTGATCATGCACTGATCACGTAATTGATCATGCACTGATCACGTGACTGATCATGCACTGATCACGTGGTGATCATGCACTGATCACGTGACTGATCATGCACTGATCACGTGGCTATCATGCACTGATCACGTGGCTGATCATGCACTGATCACGTGGCTATCATGCACTGATCACGTGACTGATCATGCACTGATCACGTGACTGATCATGCACTGATCACGTGGCTGATCATGCACTGATCACGTGGCTATCATGCACTACTCACGTGGCTGATCATGCAATGATCATGTAGCTACCATGTACAGTCACGTGACTGATCATACACCCATCAGGTGACTGATCATGCACTGATCACGTGGCTATCATGCACTGATCACGTGGCTGATCATGCACTGATCACGTGCCTGATCATGCACTGATCACGTGACTGATCATGCACTGATCACATGGCTATCATGCACTGATCACGTGGCTGATCATGCACTGATCACGTGACTGAGCATGGACTGATCACATGACTATCATGTAGTGATCACGTGACTTAATGGCGCTGATCATGTGACTGATCATGCACTGATCATGTTTGCTATCATACACTGATCATGTGCCTCTGGAGGCAATAAACAAAGAGCTGAGTAGGCACGAATCAAACAGTCAGCAGGCAATAATCATGGAACTCAGCTGTGAGGAATCATGCTGCTCAGCTGGCAATAATCAAGCAGCTGAGCAGGCAGGAATTACGCAGCACAGCTGGCAATTGTCAAGCAGATGACAGGCAGGAATCGTGCAGCTCAGCTGGCAATTGTCAAGCAGATGAGCAGACAGTAATCACGCAGCTCAGCAGGCCCTGATCACGTGACTGAGCATGCACTGTTCACGTGGCTGATCATACACTGATCACGTGATGATCATGCACTGATCACTTGGATATCATGCACTGATCACGTGGCTGATCATGCACTGTTCACGTGTCTGACCATGCACTGATCACGTGGCTGATCATGCACTGCTCACGTAACTGATCATGCACTGATCACGTGGCTATCATGCACTGATCACGTGGCTGATCATGCACTGATCACGTGGCTGATCACACACTGTCACGTGACTATCATGCACTGATCACGTGGCACTCATGCACTGATCACGTGGCTGATCATACACTGATCACGTGACTGATCATGCACTGATCACGTGGCTATCATGCACTGATCACGTGGCTGATCATGCACTGATCACGTGGCTGATCATGCACTGATCACGTGACTGATCATGCACTGATCACGTGGCTGATCATGCACTGATCACGTGACTGATCATGCACTGATCACGTGGCTATCATGCACTGATCACGTGGCTGATCATGCACTGATCACGTGACTGATCATGCACTGATCACGTGGCTGATCATGCACTGATCACGTGACTGATCATGCACTGATCACGTGGCTATCATGCACTGATCACGTGGCTGATCATGCGATGATCACGCAGCTACCATGTACTGGTCACATGACTGATCATGCACTGATCACGTGACTGATCATGCACTGATCACGTGGCTATCATGCACTACTCACGTGGCTGATCATGCAATGATCATGTAGCTACCATGTACAGGTCACGTGAATGATCATACACCCATCAGGTGACTGATCATGCACTGATCACGTGGCTATCATGCACTGATCACGTGACTGATCATGCACTGATCACGTCTATATCATGCACTGATCACATGACTGCCCATGCACTGATCACGTGGATGATCATACACTAATCATGTGACAGATCATGCACTGATCACGTGGCTGATCATGCACTGATACCGTGACTGAGCATGGACTGATCACATGACTATCATGTAGTGATCACGTGACTTAATGGCGCTGATCATGTGACTGATCATGCACTGATCATGTTTGCTATCATACACTGATCATGTGCCTCTGGAGGCAATAAACAAAGAGCTGAGTAGGCACGAATCAAACAGTCAGCAGGCAATAATCATGGAACTCAGCTGTGAGGAATCATGCTGCTCAGCTGGCAATAATCAAGCAGCTGAGCAGGCAGGAATTACGCAGCACAGCTGGCAATTGTCAAGCAGATGACAGGCAGGAATCGTGCAGCTCAGCTGGCAATTGTCAAGCAGATGAGCAGACAGTAATCACGCAGCTCAGCAGGCCCTGATCACGTGACTGAGCATGCACTGTTCACGTGGCTGATCATACACTGATCACGTGACTGATCATGCACTGATCACGTGGCTATCATGCACTGATCACGTGGCTGATCATACACTGATCACGTGTCTGACCATGCACTGATCACGTGGCTGATCATACACTGATCACGTAACTGATCATGCACTGATCACGTGGCTGATCATGCACTGATCACGTGGCTGATCATGCACTGATCACGTGGCTGATCATGCACTGATCACGTGACTGATCATGCACTGATCACGGCTATCATGCACTGATCACTGGCTATCATGCACTGATCACGTGGCTGATCATGCACTGATCACGTGACTGATCATGCACTGATCACGTGATGATCATGCACTGATCACGTGACTGATCATGCACTGATCACGTGGCTGATCATGCACTGATCACGTGACTGATCATGCACTGATCACGTGGCTATCATGCACTGATCACGTGGCTGATCATGCACTGATCACGTAGCTACCATGTACTGATCACGTGACTGATCATGCACTGATCACGTAATTGATCATGCACTGATCACGTGACTGATCATGCACTGATCACGTGGTGATCATGCACTGATCACGTGACTGATCATGCACTGATCACGTGGCTATCATGCACTGATCACGTGGCTGATCATGCACTGATCACGTGATCATGCACTGATCACGTGACTGATCATGCACTGATCACGTGACTGATCATGCACTGATCACGTGGCTGATCATGCACTGATCACGTGGCTGATCATGCACTGATCACGTGACTGATCATGCACTGATCACGTGGCATCATGCACTGATCACGTGGCTGATCATGCACTGATCACGTGACTGATCATGCACTGATCACGTGGCTATCATGCACTGATCACGTGGCTGATCATGCAATGATCACGTAGCTACCATGCACTGGTCACGTGACTGATCATGCACTGATCACGTGGCTGATCATGCACTGATCACGTGACTGATCATGCACTGATCACGTGACTGATCATGCACTGATCACGTGGCTATCATGCACTGATCACGTGGCTGATCATGCACGATCACGTAGCTACCATGCACTGATCACGTGACTGATCATGCACTGATCACGTGACTGATCATGCACTGATCACATGGCTATCATGCACTGATCATGTGACTGATCATGTGCTGATCATGTTTGGTATCATACACTGATCATGTGCCTCTGGAGGCAATGAACAAAGAGCTGAGTAGGCACGAATCAGTCAGGCAATAATCATGGAACTCAGCTGTGAGGAATCATGCTGCTCAGCTGGCAATAATCAAGCAGCTGAGCAGGCAGGAATTATGCAGCACAGCTGGCAATTGTCAAGCAGATGACAGGCAGGAATCGTGCAGCTCAGCTGGCAATTGTCAAGCAGATGAGCAGACAGTAATCACGCAGCTCAGCAGGCCCTGATCACGTGACTGAGCATGCACTGTTCACGTGGCTGATCATACACTGATCACGTGACTGATCATGCACTGATCACGTGGCTATCATGCACTGATCACGTGGCTGATCATGCACTGATCACGTTGTCATGCACTGATCACGTGGCTATCATGCACTGATCACGTGGCTGATCATGCACTGATCACGTGACTGATCATGCACTGATCACGTGGCTATCATGCACTGATCACGTGGCTGATCATGCACTGATCACGGACTGATCATGCACTGATCACGGGCTATCATGCACTGATACATGACTCATGCACTGATCACGTGCTGATCATGCACTGATCACGTGACTGATCATGCACTGATCACGTGACTGATCATGCACTGATCACGTGGCATCATGCACTGATCACGTGGCTGATCATGCACTGATCACGTGACTGATCATGCACTGATCACGTGGCTGATCATGCACTGATCACGTGGCTGATCATGCACTGATCACGTGCTATCATGCACTGATCACGTGACTGATCATGCACTGATCACGTGGCTATCATGCACTGATCACGTGGCTGATCATGCACTGATCACGTAGCAATCATGCACTGATCACGTGACTGATCATGCACTGATCACGTGGCTGATCATGCACTGATCACGTGACTGATCATGCACTGATCACGTGGCTATCATGCACTGATCATGTGACTGATCATGTGCTGATCATGTTTGGTGTCATACACTGATCATGTGCCTCTGGAGGCAATGAACAAAGAGCTGAGTATGCACGGAATCAGTAGGCAATAATCATGGAACTCAGCTCTGAGAAATCATGCTGCTCAGCTGGCAATAATCAAGCAGATGAGCAGGCAGGAATTATGCAGCACAGGTGGCAATTGTCAAGCAGATGACAGGCAGGAATCGTGCAGCTCAGCTGGCAATTGTCAAGCAGATGAGCAGACAGTAATCACGCAGCTCAGCAGGCCCTGATCACGTGACTGAGCATGCACTGTTCACGTGGCTGATCATACACTGATCACGTGACTGATCATGCACTGATCACGTGGCTATCATGCACTGATCACGTGACTGATCATGCACTGATCACGTGACTGTCATGCACTGATCACGTGGCTATCATGCACTGATCACGTGGCTGATCATGCACTGATCACGTGACTGATCATGCACTGATCACGTGACTATCATGCACTGATCACGTGGCTGATCATGCACTGATCACGTGACTGATCATGCACTGATCACGTGCTATCATGCACTGACACATGACTGACATGCACTGATCACGTGCTGATCATGCACTGATCACGTGACTGATCATGCACTGATCACGTGGCTATCATGCACTGATCACGTGGCTGATCATGCACTGATCACGTGACTGATCATGCACTGATCACGTGGCTGATCATGCACTGATCACGTGGCTGATCATGCACTGATCACGGCTACAGCTGATCACGTGACTGATCATGCACTGATCACGTGACTGATCATGCACTGATCACGTGACTGATCATGCACTGATCACGTGACTGATCATGCACTGATCACGTGGCTATCATGCACTGATCACGTGGCTGATCATGCACTGATCACGTAGCAACCATGCACTGATCACGTGACTGATCATGCACTGATCACGTAATTGATCATGCACTGATCACGTGGCTGATCATGCACTGATCACGTGACTGATCATGCACTGATCACGTGGCTATCATGCACTGATCACGTGGCTGATCATGCACTGATCACGTGGCTGATCATGCACTGATCACGTGACTGATCATGCACTGATCACGTGGCTATCATGCACTGATCACGTGGCTGATCATGCACTGATCACGTGGCTGATCATGCACTGATCACGTGACTGATCATGCACTGATCACGTGGCTATCATGCACTGATCACGTGGCTATCATGCACTGATCACGTGGCTGATCATGCACTGATCACGTGACTGATCATGCACTGATCACGTGGCTATCATGCACTGATCACGTGGCTGATCATGCACTGATCACGTGACTGATCATGCACTGATCACGTGGCTGATCATGCACTGATCACGTGGCTGATCATGCACTGATCACGTGGCTATCATGCACTGATCACGTGGCTGATCATGCACTGATCACGTGGCTACATGCACTGATCACGTGACTGATCATGCACTGATCACGTAATTGATCATGCACTGATCACGTGACTGATCATGCACTGATCACGTGACTGATCATGCACTGATCACGTGGCTATCATGCACTGATCACGTGGCTGATCATGCACTGATCACGTAGCTACCATGTACTGTCACGTGACTGATCATGCACTGATCACGTGACTGATCATGCACTGATCACGTGGCTGATCATGCACTGATCACGTGACTGATCATGCACTGATCACGTGACTGATCATGCACTGATCACGTGACTGATCATGCACTGATCACGTGGCTATCATGCACTGATCACGTGGCTGATCATGCACTGATCACGTGGCTGATCATGCACTGATCACGTGGCTGATCATGCACTGATCACGTGACTGATCATGCACTGATCACGTGACTGATCATGCACTGATCACGTGGCTATCATGCACTACTCACGTGGCTGATCATGCAATGATCATGTAGCTACCATGTACAGGTCACGTGAATGATCATACACCCATCAGGTGACTGATCATGCACTGATCACGTGGCTATCATGCACTGACACGACTGATCATGCACTGATCACGTCTATATCATGCACTGATCACATGACTGCCCATGCACTGATCACGTGGATGATCATACACTGATCATGTGACAGATCATGCACTGATCACGTGGCTGATCATGCACTGATACCGTGACTGAGCATGGACTGATCACATGACTATCATGTAGTGATCACGTGACTTAATGGCGCTGATCATGTGACTGATCATGCGCTGATCATGTTTGCTATCATACACTGATCATGTGCCTCTGGAGGCAATAAACAAAGAGCTGAGTAGGCACGAATCAAACAGTCAGCAGGCAATAATCATGGAACTCAGGTGTGAGGAATCATGCTGCTCAGCTGGCAATAATCAAGCAGCTGAGCAGGCAGGAATTACGCAGCACAGCTGGCAATTGTCAAGCAGATGACAGGCAGGAATCGTGCAGCTCAGCTGGCAATTGTCAAGCAGATGAGCAGACAGTAATCACGCAGCTCAGCAGGCCCAGATCACGTGACTGAGCATGCACTGATCACGTGGCTGATCATGCACTGATCACGTGGCTGATCATGCACTGATCACGTGGCTGATCATGCACTGATCACGTGGCTGACCATGCACTGATCACGTGACTGATCATGCACTGATCACGTAACTGATCATGCACTGATCACGTGGCTGATCATGCACTGATCACGTGGCTGATCATGCACTGATCACGTGACTGATCATGCACTGATCACGTGACTGATCATGCACTGATCACGTGGCTATCATGCACTGATCACGTGGCTATCATGCACTGATCACGTGGCTGATCACACACTATCACGTGACTGATCATGCACTGATCACGTGGCTATCATGCACTGATCACGTGGCTGATCATGCACTGATCACGTGACTGATCATGCACTGATCACGTGGCTATCATGCACTGATCACGTGGCTGATCATGCACTGATCACGGGACTGATCATGCACTGATCACGGGCTATCATGCACTGATCACATGACTGATCATGCACTGATCACGTGGCTGATCATGCACTGATCACGTGACTGATCATGCACTGATCACGTGACTGATCATGCACTGATCACGTGGCTGATCATGCACTGATCACGTGGCTATCATGCACTGATCACGTGGCTGATCATGCACTGATCACGTAGCTATCATGCACTGATCACGTGACTGATCATGCACTGATCACGTGACTGATCATGCACTGATCACGTGGCTGATCATGCACTGATCACGTGACTGATCATGCACTGATCACGTGACTGATCATGCACTGATCACGTGGCTATCATGCACTGATCACGTGGCTGATCATGCACTGATCACGTGGCTGATCATGCACTGATCACGTGACTGATCATGCACTGATCACGTGACTGATCATGCACTGATCACGTGGCTATCATGCACTGATCACGTGACTGATCATGCACTGATCACGTGACTGATCATGCACTGATCACGTGACTGATCATGCACTGATCACGTGGCTATCATGCACTGATCACGTGGCTGATCATGCACTGATCACGTAGCTACCATGCACTGTCACGTGACTGATCATGCACTGATCACGTGACTGATCATGCACTGATCACGTGACTGATCATGCACTGATCACGTGACTGATCATGCACTGATCACGTGGCTATCATGCACTGATCACGTGGCTGATCATGCACTGATCACGTGGCTGATCATGCATGATCACGCAGCTACCATGCACTGGTCACGTGACTGATCATGCACTGATCACGTGACTGATCATGCACTGATCACGTGGCTATCATGCACTGATCACGTGGCTGATCATGCACTGATCATGTAGCTCATGCACTGATCACGTGAATGATCATACACTGATCACGTGACTGATCATGCACTGATCACGTGGCTGATCATGCACTGATACCGTGACTGAGCATGGACTGATCACATGACTATCATGTAGTGATCACGTGACTTAATGGCGCTGATCATGTGACTGATCATGCGCTGATCATGTTTGCTATCATACACTGATCATGTGCCTCTGGAGGCAATAAACAAAGAGCTGAGTAGGCACGAATCAAACAGTCAGCAGGCAATAATCATGGAACTCAGGTGTGAGGAATCATGCTGCTCAGCTGGCAATAATCAAGCAGCTGAGCAGGCAGGAATTACGCAGCACAGCTGGCAATTGTCAAGCAGATGACAGGCAGGAATCGTGCAGCTCAGCTGGCAATTGTCAAGCAGATGAGCAGACAGTAATCACGCAGCTCAGCAGGCCCTGATCACGTGACTGAGCATGCACTGTTCACGTGGCTGATCATACACTGATCACGTGACTGATCATGCACTGATCACGTGGCTATCATGCACTGATCACGTGGCTGATCATACACTGTTCACGTGTCTGACCATGCACTGATCACGTGGCTGATCATGCACTGCTCACGTAACTGATCATGCACTGATCACGTGGCTATCATGCACTGATCACGTGGCTGATCATGCACTGATCACGTGGCTATCATGCACTGATCACGTGGCTGATCATGCACTGATCACGTGACTGATCATGCACTGATCACTGGCTATCATGCACTGATCACTGGCTATCATGCACTGATCACGTGGCTGATCATGCACTGATCACGTGACTGATCATGCACTGATCACGTCTATATCATGCACTGATCACGTGACTGATCATGCACTGATCACGTGATGATCATGCACTGATCACGTGACTGATCATGCACTGATCACGTGGCTATCATGCACTGATCACGTGGCTGATCATGCACTGATCACGTGGCTATCATGCACTGATCACGTGACTGATCATGCACTGATCACGTAATTGATCATGCACTGATCACGTGACTGATCATGCACTGATCACGTGACTGATCATGCACTGATCACGTGACTGATCATGCACTGATCACGTGGCTATCATGCACTGATCACGTGGCTGATCATGCACTGATCACGTAGCTACCATGCACTGATCACGTGACTGATCATGCACTGATCACGTGACTGATCATGCACTGATCACGTGGCTGATCATGCACTGATCACGTGGCTGATCATGCACTGATCACGTGACTGATCATGCACTGATCACGTGACTGATCATGCACTGATCACGTGGCTATCATGCACTGATCACGTGGCTGATCATGCACTGATCACGTGCCTGATCATGCACTGATCACATGACTGATCATGCACTGATCACGTGACTGATCATGCACTGATCACGTGGCTATCATGCACTACTCACGTGGCTGATCATGCAATGATCATGTAGCTACCATGTACAGTCACGTGAATGATCATACACCCATCAGGTGACTGATCATGCACTGATCACGTGGCTATCATGCACTGATCACGTGGCTGATCATGCACTGATCACGTGCCTGATCATGCACTGATCACGTGACTGATCATGCACTGATCACATGGCTATCATGCACTGATCACGTGGCTGATCATGCACTGATCACGTGACTGAGCATGGACTGATCACATGACTATCATGTAGTGATCACGTGACTTAATGGCGCTGATCATGTGACTGATCATGCACTGATCATGTTTGCTATCATACACTGATCATGTGCCTCTGGAGGCAATAAACAAAGAGCTGAGTAGGCACGAATCAAACAGTCAGCAGGCAATAATCATGGAACTCAGCTGTGAGGAATCATGCTGCTCAGCTGGCAATAATCAAGCAGCTGAGCAGGCAGGAATTACGCAGCACAGCTGGCAATTGTCAAGCAGATGACAGGCAGGAATCGTGCAGCTCAGCTGGCAATTGTCAAGCAGATGAGCAGACAGTAATCACGCAGCTCAGCAGGCCCTGATCACGTGACTGAGCATGCACTGTTCACGTGGCTGATCATACACTGATCACGTGATGATCATGCACTGATCACGTGGATATCATGCACTGATCACGTGGCTGATCATACACTGTTCACGTGTCTGACCATGCACTGATCACGTGGCTGATCATACACTGCTCACGTAACTGATCATGCACTGATCACGTGGCTATCATGCACTGATCACGTGGCTGATCATGCACTGATCACGTGGCTGATCACACACTGTCACGTGACTATCATGCACTGATCACGTGGCACTCATGCACTGATCACGTGGCTGATCATGCACTGATCACGTGCTGATCATGCATGCATCACGTGGCTATCATGCACTGATCACGTGGCTGATCATGCACTGATCACGTGCTGATCATGCACTGATCACGTGACTGATCATGCACTGATCACGTGGCTGATCATGCACTGATCACGTGACTGATCATGCACTGATCACGTGGCTATCATGCACTGATCACGTGGCTGATCATGCACTGATCACGTGACTGATCATGCACTGATCACGTGGCTGATCATGCACTGATCACGTGACTGATCATGCACTGATCACGTGGCTATCATGCACTGATCACGTGGCTGATCATGCGATGATCACGCAGCTACCATGTACTGGTCACATGACTGATCATGCACTGATCACGTGACTGATCATGCACTGATCACGTGGCTATCATGCACTACTCACGTGGCTGATCATGCACTGATCATGTAGCTACCATGTACAGGTCACGTGAATGATCATACACCCATCAGGTGACTGATCATGCACTGATCACGTGGCTATCATGCACTGATCACGTGACTGATCATGCACTGATCACGTCTATCATGCACTGATCACATGACTGCCCATGCACTGATCACGTGGATGATCATACACTAATCATGTGACAGATCATGCACTGATCACGTGGCTGATCATGCACTGATACCGTGACTGAGCATGGACTGATCACATGACTATCATGTAGTGATCACGTGACTTAATGGCGCTGATCATGTGACTGATCATGCGCTGATCATGTTTGCTATCATACACTGATCATGTGCCTCTGGAGGCAATAAACAAAGAGCTGAGTAGGCACGAATCAAACAGTCAGCAGGCAATAATCATGGAACTCAGCTGTGAGGAATCATGCTGCTCAGCTGGCAATAATCAAGCAGCTGAGCAGGCAGGAATTACGCAGCACAGCTGGCAATTGTCAAGCAGATGACAGGCAGGAATCGTGCAGCTCAGCTGGCAATTGTCAAGCAGATGAGCAGACAGTAATCACGCAGCTCAGCAGGCCCTGATCACGTGACTGAGCATGCACTGATCACGTGGCTGATCATGCACTGATCACGTGACTGATCATGCACTGATCACGTGGCTGATCATGCACTGATCACGTGGCTGATCATGCACTGATCACGTGTTTATCATGCACTGATCAGTGACTGATCAGCACTGATCATGGGACTGTCATGCACTGATCACGTGGCTATCATGCACTGATCACGTGACTGCATGCACTGATCACGTGGCTGATCATGCACTGATCACGTGTTTATCATGCACTGATCAGTGACTGACAGCACTGATCACGGGACTGTCACGCACTGATCACGTGGCTGATCATGAACTGACCACCTGACTGCGCATGCACTGATCACGTGGCTGGTCATTCACTGATCACGTGTTTATCATACTGATCACGTGACTGATCATGCGCTGATCACGTGACTGTGCCGTCACTGATCACGTGGCTGATCATGCACTGATATCGTGACTGAGCATGCACTGATCATGTGCCGGGAGCCAGGCATTCCACTCTGGACAAAGGTCATGAGGAAGGAGGCTCGGCATACGCAAATGCGGGATCGAGCCTCAGGAGTCCACCCGGATATTCTCGAGCATCTCCCCCCAAAAACCGGAGTCTGCCTACTGTATTGCTTTGTGCTCTCACCTCTGATTTCACTGGGGGCTGTCCCCCACCACCATCTCGCTCTCTCTGTCAAAGAGTAACTTACAGCTCCAATTCATAAAGTTCCTTGTCATTCTTCCCTTTAACTTCCAGCTGAGTCTCCATCTGGAGCGCGGAACCCACCACGCTTCTAATTATGCCTGGGCTGCTAAGACCCACTCGAGAAGGTGTCTAGGCTGAGGCACCTTTCGCCATTCGAGAGGGCGCCTGCGGCCTACAAGTGGTGCAAACTTCTTGTCTTGAAGTTTGATTGGTCTTCCGTGTAAACCAAGCTCCTCAGTCTCTTTTCTCCACCGAATTTTCCTACTGAGCTCTCCTCATACTATTATTCTTGACATCTCTGATTAGCATATAAATAGTCGCCTAGGCCATCTCTCCTTCGAATACCCTGGATCATGGGGCTGGCAGGTGGCGACCGAACAGGGACCTCAGGAGGCAATACTCAAAGAGCTGAGCAGACACGAACCACGCAATCAGCAGGCAATAAGCATGGAGCTCAGCAGTGACGAATCATGCTGCTCAACTGGCAATAATCAAGCACGTGACCAGGCAGGAATCACGCAGCTCAGCTGGCAATTGTCAAGCAGATGAGCCGACAGGAATCACGCAGCTCAGATGGCAATTGTCATGCAGATGAGCCGGCAGGAATCACGCAGCTCAGCAGGCCCTGATCACGTGACTCTGCAGGCACTGATCACGTGGCTGATCAAGTCCAGATCACGTGACTGAGCATGCACTGATCACGTGGCTATCATGCACTGATGACGTGACTGCGCATGCACTGATCACGTGGCTGATCAGGCACTGATCACATGGCTCATCATGCACTGATCACGTGTTTCTCAGGCAATGATCAGTGACTGTGCACTGCTGTGCACTGATCACGTGGCTATCATGCACTGATCACGTGACTGCGCATGCACTGATGACGTGGCTGTTCGGGCACTGATCACGGGTTTATCAGGCAGTGATCAGTGACTGACAGGCGCTGATCAGGGACTGTGCACGCACTGATCAGGTGGCTGATCAGGAACTGACCACCTGACCGCGCATGCAGTGATCACCTGGCTGGTCGTTCACTGTTCACGTGTTTATCATACGGTGATCACGTGACTGAGAGGCGCTGATCACGTGACTGTGCCGTCAGTGATCACGTGGCTGAGCAGGCACTGATATCGTGACTGAGCATGCACTGATCATGTGCCGGGAGCCGGGGAGGCATTCCACTCTGGACAAAGGTCATGAGGAAGGAGGCTCGGCATACGCAAATGCGGGATCGAGCCTCAGGAGTCCACCCGGATATTCTCGAGCATCTCCCCCCAAAAAACCGGAGTCTGCCTACTGTATTGCTTTGTGCTCTCACCTCTGATTTCACTGGGGGCTGTCCCCCACCACCATCTCGCTCTCTCTGTCAAAGAGGTAACTTACAGCTCCAATTCATAAAGTTCCTTGTCATTCTTCCCTTTAACTTCCAGCTGAGTCTCCATCTGGAGCGCGGAACCCACCACGCTTCCTAATTATGCCTGGGCTGCTAAGACCCACTCCAGAAGGTGTCTAGGCTGAGGCACCTTTCGCCATTCGAGAGGGCGCCTGCGGCCTACGAAAGTGGTGCAAACTTCTTGTCTTGAAGTTTGATTTGTCTTCCGTGTAAACCAAGCTCCTCAGTCTCTTTTCTCCACCGAATTTTCCTACTGAGCTCTCCTCATACTATTATTCTTGACATCTCTGATTAGCATATAAATAGTCGCCTAGGCCATCTCTCCTTCGAATACCCTGGGTCAGTTGGGGCTGGTCCCCGGCAGGTGGCGACCGAACAGGGACCTCAGGAGGCAATACTCAAAGAGCTGAGCAGACACGAACCACGCAATCAGCAGGCAATAAGCATGGAGCTCAGCAGTGAAGAATCATGCTGCTCAACTGGCAATAATCAAGCACGTGACCAGGCAGGAATCACGCAGCTCAGCTGGCAATTGTCAAGCAGATGAGCCGACAGGAATCACGCAGCTCAGATGGCAATTGTCATGCAGATGAGCCGGCAGGAATCACGCAGCTCTGCAGGCCCTGATCACGTGACTCTGCAGGCACTGATCACGTGGCTGATCAAGTCCAGATCACGTGACTGAGCAGGCACTGATCACGTGGCTATCATGCACTGATGACGTGACTGCCCATGCACTGATCACATGGCTCATCATGCACTGATCACGTGTTTCTCAGGCAATGATCAGTGACTGACAGGCGCTGATCATGGGACTGTGCACGCACTGATCACGTGGCTATCATGCACTGATCACGTGACTGCGCATGCACTGATGACGTGGCTGTTCGGGCACTGATCACGGTTTATCAGGCAGTGATCAGTGACTGACAGGCGCTGATCAGGGGACTGTGCACGCACTGATCAGGTGGCTGCTCAGGAACTGACCACCTGACCGCGCATGCAGTGATCACCTGGCTGGTCGTTCACTGATCACGTGTTTATCATACGGTGATCACGTGACTGAGAGGCGCTGATCACGTGACTGTGCCGTCAGTGATCACGTGGCTGAGCAGGCACTGATATCGTGACTGAGCATGCACTGATCATGTGCCGGGAGCCGGGGAGGCATTCCACTCTGGACAAAGGTCATGAGGAAGGAGGCTCGGCATACGCAAATGCGGGATCGAGCCTCAGGAGTCCACCCGGATATTCTCGAGCATCTCCCCCCAAGAAAACCGGAGTCTGCCTACTGTATTGCTTTGTGCTCTCACCTCTGATTTCACTGGGGGCTGTCCCCCACCACCATCTCGCTCTCTCTGTCAAAGAGGTAACTTACAGCTCCAATTCATAAAGTTCCTTGTCATTCTTCCCTTTAACTTCCAGCTGAGTCTCCATCTGGAGCGCGGAACCCACCACGCTTCCTAATTATGCCTGGGCTGCTAAGACCCACTCGAGAAGGTGTCTAGGCTGAGGCACCTTTCGCCATTCGAGAGGGAGCCTGCGGCCTACGTAAGTGGTGCAAACTTCTTGTCTTGAAGTTTGATTGGTCTTCCGCGTAAACCAAGCTCCTCAGTCTCTTTTCTCCACCGAATTTTCCTACTGAGCTCTCCTCATACTATTATTCTTGACATCTCTGATTAGCATATAAATAGTCGCCTAGGCCATCTCTCCTTCGAATACCCTGGATCAGTTGGGGCTGGTCCCCGGCAGGTGGCGACCGAACAGGGACCTCAGGAGGCAATACTCAAAGAGCTGAGCAGACACGAACCACGCAATCAGCAGGCAATAAGCATGGAGCTCAGCAGTGACGAATCATGCTGCTCAACTGGCAATAATCAAGCACGTGACCAGGCAGGAATCACGCAGCTCAGCTGGCAATTGTCAAGCAGATGAGCCGACAGGAATCACGCAGCTCAGATGGCAATTGTCATGCAGATGAGCCGGCAGGAATCACGCAGCTCAGCAGGCCCTGATCACGTGACTCTGCAGGCACTGATCACGTGGCTGATCAAGTCCAGATCACGTGACTGAGCAGGCACTGATCACGTGGCTATCATGCACTGATGACGTGACTGCATGCACTGATGACGTGGCTGATCGTGCACTGATCACATGGCTCATCATGCACTGATCACGTGTTTCTCAGGCAATGATCAGTGACTGACAGGCGCTGATCATGGGACTGTGCACGCACTGATCACGTGGCTATCATGCACTGATCACGTGACTGCGCATGCACTGATGACGTGGCTGTTCGGGCACTGATCACGGGTTTATCAGGCAGTGATCAGTGACTGACAGGCGCTGATCAGGGGACTGTGCACGCACTGATCAGGTGGCTGATCAGGAACTGACCACCTGACCGCGCATGCAGTGATCACCTGGCTGGTCGTTCACTGATCACGTGTTTATCATACGGTGATCACGTGACTGAGAGGCGCTGATCACGTGACTGTGCCGTCAGTGATCACGTGGCTGAGCAGGCACTGATATCGTGACTGAGCATGCACTGATCATGTGCCGGGAGCCGGGGAGGCATTCCACTCTGGACAAAGGTCATGAGGAAGGAGGCTCGGCATACGCAAATGCGGGATCGAGCCTCAGGAGTCCACCCGGATATTCTCGAGCATCTCCCCCAAAAAAACCGGAGTCTGCCTACTGTATTGCTTTGTGCTCTCACCTCTGATTTCACTGGGGGCTGTCCTCCACCACCATCTCGCTCTCTCTGTCAAAGAGGTAACTTACAGCTCCAATTCATAAAGTTCCTTGTCATTCTTCCCTTTAACTTCCAGCTGAGTCTCCATGTGGAGCGCGGAACCCACCACGCTTCCTAATTATGCCTGGGCTGCTAAGACCCACTCGAGAAGGTGTCTAGGCTGAGGCACCTTTCGCCATTCGAGAGGGCGCCTGCGGCCTACGTAAGTGGTGCAAACTTCTTGTCTTGAAGTTTGATTTGTCTTCCGTGTAAACCAAGCTCCTCAGTCTCTTTTCTCCACCGAATTTTCCTACTGAGCTCTCCTCATATTATTATTCTTGACATCTCTGATTAGCATATAAATAGTCGCCTAGGCCATCTCTCCTTCGAATACCCTGGATCAGTTGGGGCTGGTCCCCGGCAGGCGGCGACCGAACAGGGACCTCAGGAGGCAATACTCAAAGAGCTGAGCAGACACGAACCACGCAATCAGCAGGCAATAAGCACGGAGCTCAGCAGTGACGAATCATGCTGCTCAACTGGCAATAATCAAGCACGTGACCAGGCAGGAATCACGCAGCTCAGCTGGCAATTGTCAAGCAGATGAGCTGACAGGAATCACGCAGCTCAGATGGCAATTGTCATGCAGATGAGCCGGCAGGAATCACGCAGCTCAGCAGGCCCTGATCACGTGACTCTGCAGGCACTGATCACGTGGCTGATCAAGTCCAGATCACGTGACTGAGCAGGCACTGATCACGTGGCTATCATGCACTGATGACGTGACTGCGCATGCACTCATGACGTGGCTGATCGGGCACTGATCACATGGCTCATCATGCACTGATCACGTGTTTCTCAGGCAATGATCAGTGACTGACAGGCGCTGATCATGGGACTGTGCACGCACTGATCACGTGGCTATCATGCACTGATCACGTGACTGCGCATGCACTGATGACGTGGCTGTTCGGGCACTGATCACGGGTTTATCAGGCAGTGATCAGTGACTGACAGGCGCTGATCAGGGGACTGTGCACGCACTGATCAGGTGGCTGATCAGGAACTGACCACCTGACCGCACATGCAGTGATCACTTGGCTGGTCGTTCACTGATCACGTGTTTATCAAACGGTGATCACGTGACTGAGAGGCGCTGATCACGTGACTGTGCCGTCAGTGATCACGTGGCTGAGCAGGCACTGATATCGTGACTGAGCATGCACTGATCATGTGCCGGGAGCCGGGAGGCATTCCACTCTGGACAAAGGTCATGAGGAAGGAGGCTCGGCATACACAAATGCGGGATCGAGCCTCAGGAGTCCACCCGGATATTCTCGAGCATCTCCCCCCCAAAAAAAACCGGAGTCTGCCTACTGTATTGCTTTGTGCTCTCACCTCTGATTTCACTGGGGGCTGTCCCCCACCACCATCTCGCTCTCTCTGTCAAAGAGGTAACTTACAGCTCCAATTCATAAAGTTCCTTGTCATTCTTCCCTTTAACTTCCAGCTGAGTCTCCATCTGGAGCGCGGAACCCACCACGCTTCCTAATTATGCCTGGGCTGCTAAGACCCACACGAGAAGGTGTCTAGGCTGAGGCACCTTTCGCCATTCGAGAGGGCGCCTGCGGCCTACGAAAGTGGTGCAAACTTCTTGTCTTGAAGTTTGATTGGTCTTCCGCGTAAACCAAGCTCTCAGTCTCTTTTCTCCACCGAATTTTCCTACTGAGCTCTCCTCATACTATTATTCTTGACATCTCTGATTAGCATATAAATAGTCGCCTAGGCCATCTCTCCTTCGAATACCCTGGATCAGTTGGGGCTGGTCCCCGGCAGGTGGCGACCGAACAGGGACCTCAGGAGGCAATACTCAAAGAGCTGAGCAGACACGAACCACGCAATCAGCAGGCAATAAGCATGGAGCTCAGCAGTGACGAATCATGCTGCTCAACTGGCAATAATCAAGCACGTGACCAGGCAGGAATCACGCAGCTCAGCTGGCAATTGTCAAGCAGATGAGCCGACAGGAATCACACAGCTCAGATGGCAATTGTCATGCAGATGAGCCGGCAGGAATCATGCAGCTCTGCAGGCCCTGATCACGTGACTCTGCAGGCACTGATCACGTGGCTGATCAAGTCCAGATCACGTGACTGAGCAGGCACTGATCACGTGGCTATCATGCACTGATGACGTGACTGCGCATGCACTGATGACGTGGCTGATCAGGCACTGATCACATGGCTCATCATGCACTGATCACGTGTTTCTCAGGCAATGATCAGTGACTGACAGGCTCTGATCATGGGACTGTGCACGCACTGATCACGTGGCTATCATGCACTGATCACGTGACTGCGCATGCACTGATGACGTGGCTGTTCGGGCACTGATCACGGGTTTATCAGGCAGTGATCAGTGACTGACAGGTGCTGATCAGGGGACTGTGCACGCACTGATCAGGTGGCTGATCAGGAACTGACCACCTGACCGCGCATGCAGTGATCACCTGGCTGGTCGTTCACTGATCACGTGTTTATCATACGGTGATCACGTGACTGAGAGGCGCTGATCACGTGACTGTGCCATCAGTGATCACGTGGCTGAGCAGGCACTGATATCGTGACTGAGCATGCACTGATCATGTGCCGGGATCCGGGGAGGCATTCCACTCTGGACAAAGGTCATGAGGAAGGAGGCTCGGCATACGCAAATGCGGGATCGAGCCTCAGGAGTCCACCCGGATATTCTCGAGCATCTCCCCCCAAACCGGAGTCTGCCTACTGTATTGCTTTGTGCTCTCACCTCTGATTTCACTGGGGGCTGTCCCCCACCACCATCTCGCTGTCTCTGTCAAAGAGGTAACTTACAGCTCCAATTCATAAAGTTCCTTGTCATTCTTCCCTTTAACTTCCAGCTGAGTCTCCATCTGGAGCGCGGAACCCACCACGCTTACTAATTATGCCTGGGCTGCTAAGACCCACTCGAGAAGGTGTCTAGGGTGAGGCACCTTTCGCTATTCGAGAGGGAGCCTGCGGCCTACGTAAGTGGTGCAAACTTCTTGTCTTGAAGTTTGATTGGTCTTCCGCGTAAACCAAGCTCCTCAGTCTCTTTTCTCCACCGAATTTTCCTACTGAGCTCTCCTCATACTATTATTCTTGACATCTCTGATTAGCATATAAATAGTCGCCTAGGCCATCTCTCCTTCGAATACCCTGGATCAGTTGGGGCTGGTCCCCGGCAGGTGGCGACCGAACAGGGACCTCAGGAGGCAATACTCAAAGAGCTGAGCAGACACGAACCACGCAATCAGCAGGCAATAAGCATGGAGCTCAGCAGTGACGAATCATGCTGCTCAACTGGCAATAATCAAGCACGTGACCAGGCAGGAATCACGCAGCTCAGCTGGCAATTGTCAAGCAGATGAGCCGACAGGAATCACGCAGCTCAGATGGCAATTGTCATGCAGATGAGCCGGCAGGAATCACGCAGCTCAGCAGGCCCTGATCACGTGACTCTGCAGGCACTGATCACGTGGCTGATCAAGTCCAGATCACGTGACTGAGCAGGCACTGATCACGTGCCGATCATGCACTGATGACGTGGCTGATCGGGCACTGATCACATGGCTCATCATGCACTGATCACGTGTTTCTCAGGCAATGATCAGTGACTGACAGGCGCTGATCATGGGACTGTGCACGCACTGATCACGTGGCTATCATGCACTGATCACGTGACTGCGCATGCACTGATGACGTGGCTGTTCGGGCACTGATCACGGTTTATCAGGCAGTGATCAGTGACTGACAGGCGCTGATCAGGGGACTGTGCACGCACTGATCAGGTGGCTGATCAGGAACTGACCACCTGACCGCGCATGCAGTGATCACCTGGCTGGTCGTTCACTGATCACGTGTTTATCATACGGTGATCACGTGACTGAGAGGCGCTGATCATGTGACTGTGCCGTCAGTGATCACGTGGCTGAGCAGGCACTGATATCGTGACTGAGCATGCACTGATCATGTGCCGGGAGCCGGGGAGGCATTCCACTCTGGACAAAGGTCATGAGGAAGGAGGCTCGGCATACGCAAATGCGGGATCGAGCCTCAGGAGTCCACCCGGATATTCTCGAGCATCTCCCCCCAAAAAAACCGGAGTCTGCCTACTGTATTGCTTTGTGCTCTCACCTCTGATTTCACTGGGGGCTGTCCTCCACCACCATCTCGCTCTCTCTGTCAAAGAGGTAACTTACAGCTCCAATTCATAAAGTTCCTTGTCATTCTTCCCTTTAACTTCCAGCTGAGTCTCCATGTGGAGCGCGGAACCCACCACGCTTACTAATTATGCCTGGGCTGCTAAGACCCACTCGAGAAGGTGTCTAGGCTGAGGCACCTTTCGCTATTCGAGAGGGCGCCTGCGGCCTACGTAAGTGGTGCAAACTTCTTGTCTTGAAGTTTGATTGTTCTTCCGCGTAAACCAAGCTCCTCAGTCTCTTTTCTCCACCGAATTTTCCTACTGAGCTCTCCTCATACTATTATTCTTGACATCTCTGATTAGCATATAAATAGTCGCCTAGGCCATCTCTCCTTCGAATACCCTGGATCAGTTGGGGCTGGTCCCCGGCAGGTGGCGACCGAACAGGGACCTCAGGAGGCAATACTCAAAGAGCTGAGCAGACACGAACCACGCAATCAGCAGGCAATAAGCATGGAGCTCAGCAGTGACGAATCATGCTGCTCAACTGGCAATAATCAAGCACGTGACCAGGCAGGAATCACGCAGCTCAGCTGGCAATTGTCAAGCAGATGAGCCGACAGGAATCACGCAGCTCAGATGGCAATTGTCATGCAGATGAGCTGGCAGGAATCACGCAGCTCAGCAGGCCCTGATCACCTGACTCTGCAGGCACTGATCACGTGGCTGATCAAGTCCAGATCACGTGACTGAGCAGGCACTGATCACGTGGCTATCATGCACTGATGACGTGACTGCGCATGCACTGATGACGTGGCTGATCGGGCACTGATCACATGGCTCATCATGCACTGATCACGTGTTTCTCAGGCAATGATCAGTGACTGACAGGCGCTGATCATGGGACTGTGCACGCACTGATCACGTGGCTATCATGCACTGATCACGTGACTGCGCATGCACTGATGACGTGGCTGTTCGGGCACTGATCACGGGTTTATCAGGCAGTGATCAGTGACTGACAGGCGCTGATCAGGGGACTGTGCACGCACTGATCAGGTGGCTGATCAGGAACTGACCACCTGACCGCGCATGCAGTGATCACCTGGCTGGTCGTTCACTGATCACGTGTTTATCATACAGTGATCACGTGACTGAGAGGCGCTGATCACGTGACTGTGCCGTCAGTGATCACGTGGCTGAGCAGGCACTGATATCGTGACTGAGCATGCACTGATCATGTGCCGGGAGCCGGGGAGGCATTCCACTCTGGACAAAGGTCATGAGGAAGGAGGCTCGGCATACGCAAATGCGGGATCGAGCCTCAGGAGTCCACCCGGATATTCTCGAGCATCTCCCCCCCAAAAAAACCAGAGTCTGCCTTCTGTATTGCTTTGTGCTCTCACCTCTGATTTCACTGGGGGCTGTCCTCCACCACCATCTCGCTCTCTCTGTCAAAGAGGTAACTTACAGCTCCAATTCATAAAGTTCCTTGTCATTCTTCCCTTTAACTTCCAGCTGAGTCTCCATGTGGAGCGCGGAACCCACCACGCTTCCTAATTATGCCTGGGCTGCTAAGACCCACTCGAGAAGGTGTCTAGGCTGAGGCACCTTTCGCTATTCGAGAGGGCGCCTGCGGCCTACGTAAGTGGTGCAAACTTCTTGTCTTGAAGTTTGATTGGTCTTCCGCGTAAACCAAGCTCCTCAGTCTCTTTTCTCCACCGAATTTTCCTACTGAGCTCTCCTCATACTATTATTCTTGACATCTCTGATTAGCATATAAATAGTCGCCTAGGCCATCTCTCCTTCGAATACCCTGGATCAGTTGGGGCTGGTCCCCGGCAGGTGGCGACCGAACAGGGACCTCAGGAGGCAATACTCAAAGAGCTGAGCAGACACGAACCACGCAATCAGCAGGCAATAAGCATGGAGCTCAGCAGTGACGAATCATGCTGCTCAACTGGCAATAATCAAGCACGTGACCAGGCAGGAATCACGCAGCTCAGCTGGCAATTGTCAAGCAGATGAGCCGACAGGAATCACGCAGCTCAGCTGGCAATTGTCATGCAGATGAGCTGGCAGGAATCACGCAGCTCAGCAGGCCCTGATCACCTGACTCTGCAGGCACTGATCACGTGGCTGATCAAGTCCAGATCACGTGACTGAGCAGGCACTGATCACGTGGCTATCATGCACTGATGACGTGACTGCGCATGCACTGATGACGTGGCTGATCGGGCACTGATCACATGGCTCATCATGCACTGATCACGTGTTTCTCAGGCAATGATCAGTGACTGACAGGCGCTGATCATGGGACTGTGCACGCACTGATCACGTGGCTATCATGCACTGATCACGTGACTGCGCATGCACTGATGACGTGGCTGTTCGGGCACTGATCACGGGTTTATCAGGCAGTGATCAGTGACTGACAGGCGCTGATCAGGGGACTGTGCACGCACTGATCAGGTGGCTGCTCAGGAACTGACCACCTGACCGCGCATGCAGTGATCACCTGGCTGGTCGTTCACTGATCACGTGTTTATCATACGGTGATCACGTGACTGAGAGGCGCTGATCACGTGACTGTGCCGTCAGTGATCACGTGGCTGAGCAGGCACTGATATCGTGACTGAGCATGCACTGATCATGTGCCGGGAGCCGGGGAGGCATTCCACTCTGGACAAAGGTCATGAGGAAGGAGGCTCGGCATACGCAAATGCGGGATCGAGCCTCAGGAGTCCACCCGGATATTCTCGAGCATCTCCCCCAAAAAAACCGGAGTCTGCCTACTGTATTGCTTTGTGCTCTCACCTCTGATTTCACTGGGGGCTGTCCCCCACCACCATCTCGCTCTCTCTGTCAAAGAGGTAACTTACAGCTCCAATTCATAAAGTTCCTTGTCATTCTTCGCTTTAACTTCCAGCTGAGTCTCCATGTGGAGCGCGGAACCCACCACGCTTCCTAATTATGCCTGGGCTGCTAAGACCCACTCGAGAAGGTGTCTAGGGTGAGGCACCTTTCGCTATTCGAGAGGGCGCCTGCGGCCTACGTAGGTGGTGCAAACTTCTTGTCTTGAAGTTTGATTGTTCTTCCGCGTAAACCAAGCTCCTCAGTCTCTTTTCTCCACCGAATTTTCCTACTGAGCTCTCCTCATACTATTATTCTTGACATCTCTGATTAGCATATAAATAGTCGCCTAGGCCATCTCTCCTTCGAATACCCTGGATCAGTTGGGGCTGGTCCCCGGCAGGTGGCGACCGAACAGGGACCTCAGGAGGCAATACTCAAAGAGCTGAGCAGACACGAACCACGCAATCAGCAGGCAATAAGCATGGAGCTCAGCAGTGACGAATCATGCTGCTCAACTGGCAATAATCAAGCACGTGACCAGGCAGGAATCACGCAGCTCAGCTGGCAATTGTCAAGCAGATGAGCCGACAGGAATCACGCAGCTCAGATGGCAATTGTCATGCAGATGAGCTGGCAGGAATCACGCAGCTCAGCAGGCCCTGATCACCTGACTCTGCAGGCACTGATCACGTGGCTGATCAAGTCCAGATCACGTGAATGAGCAGGCACTGATCACGTGGCTATCATGCACTGATGACGTGACTGCGCATGCACTGATGACGTGGCTGATCGGGCACTGATCACATGGCTCATCATGCACTGATCACGTGTTTCTCAGGCAATGATCAGTGACTGACAGGCGCTGATCATGGGACTGTGCACGCACTGATCACGTGGCTATCATGCACTGATCACGTGACTGCGCATGCACTGATGACGTGGCTGTTCGGGCACTGATCACGGGTTTATCAGGCAGTGATCAGTGACTGACAGGCGCTGATCAGGGGACTGTGCACGCACTGATCAGGTGGCTGATCAGGAACTGACCACCTGACCGCGCATGCAGTGATCACCTGGCTGGTCGTTCACTGATCACGTGTTTATCATACAGTGATCACGTGACTGAGAGGCGCTGATCACGGGACTGTGCCGTCAGTGATCACGTGGCTGAGCAGGCACTGATATCGTGACTGAGCATGCACTGATCATGTGCCGGGAGCCGGGGAGGCATTCCACTCTGGACAAAGGTCATGAGGAAGGAGGCTCGGCATACGCAAATGCGGGATCGAGCCTCAGGAGTCCACCCGGATATTCTCGAGCATCTCCCCCCCAAAAAAACCGGAGTCTGCCTTCTGTATTGCTTTGTGCTCTCACCTCTGATTTCACTGTGGGCTGTCCCCCACCACCATTTCGCTCTCTCTGTCAAAGAGGTAACTTACAACTCCAATTCATAAAGTTCCTTGTCATTCTTCCCTTTAACTTCCAGCTGAGTCTCCATCTGGAGCGCGGAACCCACCACGCTTCCTAATTATGCCTGGGCTGCTAAGACCCACTCGAGAAGGTGTCTAGGGTGAGGCACCTTTCGCCATTCGAGAGGGCGCCTGCGGCCTACGTAAGTGGTGCAAACTTCTTGTCTTGAAGTTTGATTGGTCTTCCGTGTAAACCAAGCTCCTCAGTCTCTTTTCTCCACCGAATTTTCCTACTGAGCTCTCCTCATATTATTATTCTTGACATCTCGGATTAGCATATAAATAATCGCCTAGGCCATCTCTCCTTCGAATACCCTGGATCAGTTGGGGCTGGTCCCCGGCAGGTGGCGACCGAACAGGGACCTCAGGAGGCAATACTCAAAGAGCTGAGCAGACACGAACCACGCAATCAGCAGGCAATAAGCATGGAGCTCAGCAGTGACGAATCATGCTGCTCAACTGGCAATAATCAAGCACGTGACCAGGCAGGAATCACGCAGCTCAGCTGGCAATTGTCAAGCAGATGAGCCGACAGGAATCACGCAGCTCAGATGGCAATTGTCATGCAGATGAGCTGGCAGGAATCACGCAGCTCAGCAGGCCCTGATCACCTGACTCTGCAGGCACTGATCACGTGGCTGATCAAGTCCAGATCACGTGAATGAGCAGGCACTGATCACGTGGCTATCATGCACTGATGACGTGACTGCGCATGCACTGATGACGTGGCTGATCGGGCACTGATCACATGGCTCATCATGCACTGATCACGTGTTTCTCAGGCAATGATCAGTGACTGACAGGCGCTGATCATGGGACTGTGCACGCACTGATCACGTGGCTATCATGCACTGATCACGTGACTGCGCATGCACTGATGACGTGGCTGTTCGGGCACTGATCACGGGTTTATCAGGCAGTGATCAGTGACTGACAGGCGCTGATCAGGGGACTGTGCACGCACTGATCAGGTGGCTGATCAGGAACTGACAACCTGACCGTGCATGCAGTGATCACCTGGGTGGTCGTTCACTGATCACGTGTTTATCATACAGTGATCACGTGACTGAGAGGTGCTGATCACGTGACTGTGCCGTCAGTGATCACGTGGCTGAGCAGGCACTGATATCGTGACTGAGCATGCACTGATCATGTGCCGGGAGCCGGGGAGGCATTCCACTCTGGACAAAGGTCATGAGGAAGGAGGCTCGGCATACGCAAATGCGGGATCGAGCCTCAGGAGTCCACCCGGATATTCTCGAGCATCTCCCCCCAAAAAAAACCGGAGTCTGCCTTCTGTATTGCTTTGTGCTCTCACCTCTGATTTCACTGTGGGCTGTCCCCCACCACCATTTCGCTCTCTCTGTCAAAGAGGTAACTTACAACTCCAATTCATAAAGTTCCTTGTCATTCTTCCCTTTAACTTCCAGCTGAGTCTCCATCTGGAGCGCGGAACCCACCACGCTTCCTAATTATGCCTGGGCTGCTAAGACCCACTCGAGAAGGTGTCTAGGGTGAGGCACCTTTCGCCATTCGAGAGGGCGCCTGCGGCCTACGTAAGTGGTGCAAACTTCTTGTCTTGAAGTTTGATTGGTCTTCCGTGTAAACCAAGCTCCTCAGTCTCTTTTCTCCACCGAATTTTCCTACTGAGCTCTCCTCATATTATTATTCTTGACATCTCGGATTAGCATATAAATAATCGCCTAGGCCATCTCTCCTTCGAATACCCTGGATCAGTTGGGGCTGGTCCCCGGCAGGTGGCGACCGAACAGGGACCTCAGGAGGCAATACTCAAAGAGCTGAGCAGACACGAACCACGCAATCAGCAGGCAATAAGCATGGAGCTCAGCAGTGACGAATCATGCTGCTCAACTGGCAATAATCAAGCACGTGACCAGGCAGGAATCACGCAGCTCAGCTGGCAATTGTCAAGCAGATGAGCCGACAGGAATCACGCAGCTCAGATGGCAATTGTCATGCAGATGAGCCGGCAGGAATCACGCAGCTCTGCAGGCCCTGATCACGTGACTCTGCAGGCACTGATCACGTGGCTGATCAAGTCCAGATCACGTGACTGAGCAGGCACTGATCACGTGGCTATCATGCACTGATGACGTGACTGCGCATGCACTGATGACGTGGCTGATCGGGCACTGATCACATGGCTCATCATGCACTGATCACGTGTTTCTCAGGCAATGATCAGTGACTGACAGGCGCTGATCATGGGACTGTGCACGCACTGATCACGTGGCTATCATGCACTGATCACGTGACTGCGCATGCACTGATGACGTGGCTGTTCGGGCACTGATCACGGGTTTATCAGGCAGTGATCAGTGACTGACAGGCGCTGATCAGGGGACTGTGCACGCACTGATCAGGTGGCTGATCAGGAACTGACCACCTGACCGCGCATGCAGTGATCACCTGGCTGGTCGTTCACTGATCACGTGTTTATCATACGGTGATCACGTGACTGAGAGGCGCTGATCACGTGACTGTGCCGTCAGTGATCACGTGGCTGAGCAGGCACTGATATCGTGACTGAGCATGCACTGATCATGTGCCGGGAGCCGGGGAGGCATTCCACTCTGGACAAAGGTCATGAGGAAGGAGGCTCGGCATACGCAAATGCGGGATCGAGCCTCAGGAGTCCACCCGGATATTCTCGAGCATCTCCCCCCAAAAAACCGGAGTCTGCCTACTGTATTGCTTTGTGCTCTCACCTCTGATTTCACTGGGGGCTGTCCTCCACCACCATCTCGCTCTCTCTGTCAAAGAGGTAACTTACAGCTCCAATTCATAAAGTTCCTTGTCATTCTTCCCTTTAACTTCCAGCTGAGTCTCCATGTGGAGCGCGGAACCCACCACGCTTCCTAATTATGCCTGGGCTGCTAAGACCCACTCGAGAAGGTGTCTAGGCTGAGGCACCTTTCGCCATTCGAGAGGGCGCCTGCGGCCTACGTAAGTGGTGCAAACTTCTTGTCTTGAAGTTTGATTGGTCTTCGGTGTAAACCAAGCTCCTCAGTCTCTTTTCTCCACCGAATTTTCCTACTGAGCTCTCCTCATATTATTATTCTTGACATCTCTGATTAGCATATAAATAGTCGCCTAGGCCATCTCTCCTTCGAATACCCTGGATCAGTTGGGGCTGGTCCCCGGCAGGCGGCGACCGAACAGGGACCTCAGGAGGCAATACTCAAAGAGCTGAGCAGACAGGAACCACGCAATCAGCAGGCAATAAGCACGGAGCTCAGCAGTGACGAATCATGCTGCTCAACTGGCAATAATCAAGCACGTGACCAGGCAGGAATCACGCAGCTCAGCTGGCAATTGTCAAGCAGATGAGCTGACAGGAATCACGCAGCTCAGATGGCAATTGTCATGCAGATGAGCCGGCAGGAATCACGCAGCTCAGCAGGCCCTGATCACGTGACTCTGCAGGCACTGATCACGTGGCTGATCAAGTCCAGATCACGTGACTGAGCAGGCACTGATCACGTGGCTATCATGCACTGATGACGTGACTGCGCATGCACTCATGACGTCGCTGATCGGGCACTGATCACATGGCTCATCATGCACTGATCACGTGTTTCTCAGGCAATGATCAGTGACTGACAGGCGCTGATCATGGGACTGTGCACGCACTGATCACGTGGCTATCATGCACTGATCACGTGACTGCGCATGCACTGATGACGTGGCTGTTCGGGCACTGATCACGGGTTTATCAGGCAGTGATCAGTGACTGACAGGCGCTGATCAGGGGACTGTGCACGCACTGATCAGGTGGCTGATCAGGAACTGACCACCTGACCGCACATGCAGTGATCACGTGGCTGGTCGTTCACTGATCACGTGTTTATCATACGGTGATCACGTGACTGAGAGGCGCTGATCACGTGACTGTGCCGTCAGTGATCACGTGGCTGAGCAGGCACTGATATCGTGACTGAGCATGCACTGATCATGTGCCGGGAGCCGGGGAGGCATTCCACTCTGGACAAAGGTCATGAGGAAGGAGGCTCGGCATATGCAAATGTGGGATCGAGCCTTAGGATTCCACCCGGATATTCTCGAGCATCTCCGCCCCCCCAAAAAAAACCGGAGTCTGCCTACTGTATTGCTTTGTGCTCTCACCTCTGATTTCACTGGGGGCTGTCCCCCACCACCATCTCGCTCTCTCTGTCAAAGAGTTAACTTACAGCTCCAATTCATAAAGTTCCTTGTCATTCTTCCCTTTAACTTCCAGCTGAGTCTCCATCTGGAGCTCGGAACCCACCACGCTTACTAATTATGCCTGGGCTGCTAAGACCCACTCGAAAAGGTGTCTAGGATGAGGCACCTTTCGCTATTCGAGAGGGCGCCTGCGGCCTAGGTAAGTGGTGCAAACTTCTTGTCTTGAAGTTTGATTGGTCTTCCGCGTAAACCAAGCTACTCAGTCTCTTTTCTCCACCGAATTTTCCTACTGATCTCTCCTCATACTATTATTCTTAACATCTCTGATTAGCATATAAATAGTCGCCTAGGCCATCTCTCCTTCGAATACCCTGGATCTGTTGGGGCTGGTCCCCGGCAGGTGGCGACCGAACAGGGAACTCAGGAGGCGATACTCAAAGAGCTGAGGAGACACGAACCTCGCAATCAGCAGGCAATAAGCATGGAGCTCAGCAGTGACGAATCATGCTGCTCAACTGGCAATAATCAAGCACGTGACCAGGCAGGAATCACGCAGCTCAGCTGGCAATTGTCAAGCAGATGAACCGACAGGAATCATGCAGCTCAGATGGCAATTGTCATGCAGATGAGCCGGCGGGAATCACGCACCTAAGCAGGCCCTTATCACGTGACTGAGCATGCACTATTCACGTGGCTGATCATACACTGATCACGTGATGATCATGCACTGATCACTTGGATATCATGCACTGATCACGTGGTTGATCATACACTGTTCACGTGTCTGACCATGCACTGATCACGTGGCTGATCACACACCTATCACGTGAAGGATCATGCACTGATCACGTGGCTCTCATGCACTGATCACGTGATTGCGCATGCACTGATCACGTAATTATATGCACTGATCACCTGGCTATCATGCACTGATGAAGTGGCTGATCATGCACTGATCATGTGACTGATCATGCACTGATCACGTAGCTATCTTGCACTGATCACTTGGCTGATCATACACTCATTTCGGGACTGATCATGCACTGATCACCGCGCTATCATGCATTGATTAAATGACTCCACATGCACTGATCACGTGGATGATCATACACTGATCACGTGACTGATCATGCACTGATCATCTGGCTATCATGCACTCATTACCTGGCTATCGTGCACTGATCACGTGGTTGATCATTCACTGATCACGAGACTGATCATACACTGATCACAAGACTGATCATGCACTGATCACTTCTATATCATGCACTGATCACATGACTGCCCATGCACTGATCACGTGGATGATCATACACTGATCATGTGACAGATCATGCAGTGATCACGTGGCTATCATGCACTGATAAGTGGCTGATCATACTCTGCTCCTGAAACTGATCATGCAATGAGCACGTGGCTATCATGCACTGCTCACGTGGCTGATCATGCAATGATCATGTAGCTACCATGTACTAGTCACGTGAGTGATCGTGCACTGATGACGTAATTGATCATGCAGTGATCAGGTGACTTATCATGCACTGTTCACCTGACTGATCATGCACTGATCACGTGACTGATCATGCACTGATCTCGTGGCTATCATGCACGGCTCACGTGGCTGATCATGCAATGATCACCTAGATACCATATACTGGTCACATGACTGATCATGCACTGATGACGTAATTGATCATGCAGTGATCATCTGGCTGATCATGCACTGATCACGTGGCTGATCATACACTGATTACGTGACTGATCATGCACTGATCATGTGACTGATCATGCACTGATCACTCGGCTATCATGCACTGATCACTTGGCTGGTCATACACTGATCACGTGCCTGGTCATGCACAGATTACATGACTGATCATGCACTGATCACGTGACTGATCATGCACTGATCACCTGGCTATCATGCACTACTCACGTGGCTGATCATGCAATGATCATGTAGCTACCATGTACTGGTCACGTGACTGATCATACAACCATCAGGTGACTGATCATGCACTGATCAAGTGGCTCTCATGCACTGATCACGTGGCTATCATGCACTGATCACGTGGATATAATGCACTGATCACGTGGCTGATCACACACGTATCACATGACTGATCATGCACTGATCACGTGGCTATCATGCACTGATCACGTGGCTATCATGAACTGATCACGTGGCTGATCACGCAATGATCACGTAGCTACCATGTACTGGTCACGTGACTGATCATGCACTGATTACGTAATTGATCCTGCACTGATCACATGGCTCATCACGCACTGATCCGGTGGCTGATCACACACGTATCAGCTGACTGATCATGTACAGATCACGTGACTAATCATGAAGTGATCACATGGCTATCCTGCAATGATCACGTGGATATCATGCACTGATCACGTGGCTATCATGCACTGATCACGTGGCTGATCATGCAATGATCACGTAGCTACCATGCACTGGTCACGTGACTGATCATGCACTGATCAGGTGTCTATCATGCAATGATCACGTGACTGATCATGCACTGATCACGTGGCTGATCATGCACTGATCACGTAATTGATCATGCACTGATCATTTGGCTGATCATGCACTGATCACGTGGCTGATCATGCACTGATCACGTGACTGATCATGCACTGATCACGTGGCTATCATGCACTGCTCACGCGGCTTTTCATGCAATGATCACGTAGCTACCATGTACTGGTCACGTGAGTGATCATGCACTGATCACGTTATTGATCATGCACTGATCAGTTGACTTATCATGCACTGTTCACGTGACTGATCATGCACTGATCACGTGACTGATCATGCACTGATCTCGTGACTATCATGCACGGCTCATGTGGCTTATCATGCAATGATCACCTAGCTACCATATACTGGTCACGTGACTGATCATGCACTGATCACGTGACTGATCATGCACTGATCACGTGGCTATAATGCACTGATCACTTGGCTGGTCATACACTGACCACGTGCTTGGTCATGCACTGATCACGTGACTGATCATGCACTGATCACGTGGCTATCATGCACTGATCACGTGGCTGATCATGAAATGATCACGCAGCTACCATGTACTGGTCACGTGACTGATAATGCACTGATCATGTGGCTGATCATGCACTGATCACTTGACTGATCATACACTGATCTCGTGACTGATCATGCACTGATCACGTGGCTATCATGCACTGATCACTTGGCTGGTCATACAATGATCACGCAGCTACCAGGGAGTGGTCAGGTGACTGATCATGCACTGATGACGTAATTGATCATGCACTGGTCATGTGGCTGATCATGCACTGATCACGTGACTGATCATGCACTGATCACGTGGCTATCATGCACTGATCACATGGCTGGTCATACACTGATCACGTGCCTGGTCATGCACACATTACATGACTGATCATGCACTGATCACCTCACTGATCATGCACTGATCACGTGGCTATCATGCACTACTCACGTGGCTGATCATGCAATGATCATGTAGCTCCATGTACCGGTCACGTGACTGATCATACACCCATCAGGTGACTGATCATGCACTGATCACGTGGCTATCATGCACTGTTCACGTGGCTGATCATACACTGATCACCTGCCTGGTCATGCACAGATCACGTGACTAATCATGAACTGATCACGTAGCAGTCATTCACTGATCACCTGGCTGATCATGCACTGATCACGTGGCTATCATGCAATGATCACGTGGCTATCATGCACTGATCACGTGGCTGCTCATGCACTGATACCGTGACTGAGCATGGACTGATCACATGGCTATCATGTAGTGATCACGTGACTTAATGGCGCTGATCATGTGACTGATCATGCACTGAGCATTTTTGCTATCATACACTGATCATGTGCCTCTGGAGGCAATAAACAAAGAGCTGAGTAGGCACGAATCAAACAGTCAGCAGGCAATAATCATGGAAATCAGCTGTGAGGAATCATGCTGCTCAGCTGGCAATAATCAAGCAGCTGAGCAGGCAGGAATTACACAGCACAGCTGGCAATTGTCAAGCAGATGACAGGCAGGAATCATGCAGCTCGGCTGGCAATTGGCAAGCAGATGAGCAGACAGTAATCACGCAGCTCAGCAGGCCCTGATCACGTGACTGAGCATGCACTGTTCACCTGGCTGATCACACACTGATAACGTGATTGATCAAGCACTGATCACTTGGATATCATGCACTGATCACGTGGCTAATCATACACTGTTCACGTGTCTCACCATGCACTGATCACGTGGCTGATCATTCACTGCTCACGTAACTGATCATGCACTGATCACGTAATTGATCATGCACTGATCACGTGGCTGATCATGCAATGATCACGTAGCTACTATGTACTGGTCCCGTGAGTGATCATGCACTGATCACGTAATTGATCATGCACTGATCACGTGACTGATCATGCACTGATCACGTGGCTATCATGCACTGCTCACTTGGCTGATCATGCAGTGATCACGCAGCTACCATGTACTGGTCACATGACTGATCATCCACTGATCACGTAATTGATCATGCACTGATCACCTGGCTTATCATGCATTCATCATGTGACTGATCATGTGCTGAACATGTTTGGTGTCACACACTGATCATGTGCATCCGAGGCAATGAACAAAGAGCTGAGTAGGCAGGAATCAGTCAGCAGGATATAATCATGGAACTCAGCTCTGAGAAATAATGCTGCTCAGCTGGCAATAATCAAGTAGATGAGCAGGCAGGAATTATGCAGCACATGTGGCAATTGTCAAGGAGATGACAGGCAGGAATCGTACAGCTCAGCTGGCAATTGTCAAACAGATGAGCAGACAGTAATCACGTAGCTCATCACGCCCTGATTACGTGACTGAGCATGCACTGTTCACGTCGCTGATCACACACCTATCACGTGAATGATCATGCACTGATCACGTGGCTCTCATGCACTGATCACGTGATTGCGCATGCACTGGTCACGTAATTTTATGCACTGCTCACGTGGCTATCATGCACTGATGACGTGGCTGATCATGCACTGATCATGTGACTGATCATGCACTGATCACGTAGCTTTCTTGCACTGATTACTTGGCTGATCATACACTCATCACGGGACTGATCGTGCACTGATTACAGCGCTATCATGCATTGACTACATGACTCCACATGCACTGATCACGTGGATGATCATGCATAGATCACGTGACTGACCATGCACTGATCACGTGACTGATTATGCACTGATCACGTGGCTGATCATGCACTGATCACGTAGCTACCATGTACTGGTCACGTGACTGATCATGCACAGATCACGTAATTGATCACGCACTGGTCATGTGGCTGATCATGCACTGATCACGTGACTCATCATGCACTGATCACGTGACTCATCATGCACTGATCACGTGGCTATCATGCAGTGATCACGTGGCTATCATGCACAGATCACATGGTTGATCATGCAATGGTCACGTAGCTACCATATTCTGGTCACGTGACTGATCATGCACTGATCACGTGGCTGATCATGCACTGATCACGTGACTGATCATGCACTGTTCACGAGACTCATCATGCACTGACCACGTGGATATCATGCACTGATCACGTGCCTGATCATGCACTGATCACGTGGCTATCATGCACTGCTCACGTGGCTGATCATACACTGTTCACGTAACTGTTCATGCAATGATCACGTGGATATCATGCACTGATCACGTGGCTCAACATGCACTGGTCACCTGGATTACAACACACCTGTCACGTGACTGATCATGCACTGATCACGTGGCACTCATGCACTGATCACGTGGCTGATCATACTCTGCTCACGTAACTGATCATGCACACATCACGTGGCTATCATGCACTTCTCACGTGGCTCGTCATGGAAATATTCACGTAGCTACTATATACTGTTCACGTGACTGATCATGCAAAGATCACGTAAATGATCATGCACTGTTCAGTTGACTGATCATGTACTGATCACGTGACTGATCATGCACTGATCACGTGGCTATCATGCACTGCTCACGTGGCTGATCATGCAATGATCAGGTAGCAACCATGTACTGGTCACGTGACTGATCATGCACTGATCACGTAATTAATCCTGCACTGATCACCTGACTCATCATGCACTGATCACGTGGCTGATCACACACGTATCACGTGACTGATCATGCACTGCTCACGTGGCTGATCATGCAATGATCAGGTAGCAACCATGTACTGGTCTCGTGACTGATCATGCACTGATAAAGTAATTGATCCTGCACTGATCACGTGGCTCATCACGCACTGATCCGGTGGCTGATCAAACACGTATCACGTGACTGATCATGTACAGATCACGTGACTAATCATGAAGTGATCACGTGGCTATCCGGCACTGATCACGTGGATATCATGCACTGATCACGTGGCTGATCACACACGTATCACGTGACAGATCATGCACTGATCACGTGGCTATCATGCACTGATGACGTGGCTGATCATGTACTGATCATGTGACTGATCATGCACTGATCACGTAGCTATCTTGCACTGGTCACCTGGCTGATCATACACTCATCACAGGACTGATCGTGCACTGATTGGGGCGCTATCATGCATTGACTGCATGACTCCACATGCACTGATCACGTGCATGATCATGCACTGATCACGGGACTGACCATGCACTGATCACGTGACTGATCATGTAGTGATCACGTGGCTATCATGCACTGATCATTTGGCTGGTCATACAATGATCATGTGCCTGGTCATGCACTGATCACTTGGCTGATCATGCACTGATCACGTGACTGATCATGCACTGATCAGGTGTCTATCATGCAATGATCACGTGACTGATCATGCACTGATCACGTGGCTGATCATGCACTGATCACGGAATTGATCATGCACTGATCATTTGGCTGATCATGCACTGATCACGTGGCTGATCATGCACTGATCACGTGACTGATCATGCACTGATCACGTGGCTATCATGCACTGCTCACGCGGCTTTTCATGCAATGATCACGTAGCTACCATGTACTGGTCACGTGAGTGATCATGCACTGATCACGTTATTGATCATGCACTGATCAGTTGACTTATCATGCACTGTTCACGTGACTGATCATGCACTGATCACGTGACTGATCATGCACTGATCTCGTGACTATCATGCACGGCTCATGTTGCTTATCATGCAATGATCACCTAGCTACCATATACTGGTCACGTGACTGATCATGCACTGATCACGTGACTGATCATGCACTGATCACGTGGCTATAATGCACTGATCACTTGGCTGGTCATACACTGACCACGTGCTTGGTCATGCACTGATCACGTGACTGATCATGCACTGATCACGTGGCTATCATGCACTGATCACGTGGCTGATCATGAAATGATCACGCAGCTACCATGTACTGGTCACGTGACTGATAATGCACTGATCATGTGGCTGATCATGCACTGATCACGTGACTGATCATACACTGATCTCGTGACTGATCATGCACTGATCACGTGGCTATCATGCACTGATCACTTGGCTGGTCATACAATGATCACGCAGCTACCAGGGAGTGGTCACGTGACTGATCATGCACTGATGACGTAATTGATCATGCACTGATCATGTGGCTGATCATGCACTGATCACTTGACTGATCATGCACTGATCACGTGACTTATCATGCACTGATCACGTGGCTATCATGCACTGATCACATGGCTGGTCATACACTGATCACGCAGCTACAATGTACTGGTCACGTGACTGATCATACACTGATGACGTAATTGATCATGCACTGGTCATGTGGCTGATCATGCACTGATCACGTGACTGATCATGCACTGATCACGTGGCTATCATGCACTGATCACATGGCTGGTCATACACTGATCACGTGCCTGGTCATGCACACATTACATGACTGATCATGCACTGATCACCTCACTGATCATGCACTGATCACGTGGCTATCATGCACTACTCACGTGGCTGCTCATGCAATGATCATGTAGCTCCATGTACCGGTCACGTGACTGATCATACACCCATCAGGTGACTGATCATGCACTGATCACGTGGCTATCATGCACTGTTCACGTGGCTGATCATACACTGATCACCTGCCTGGTCATGCACAGATCACGTGACTAATCATGAACTGATCACGTAGCAGTCATTCACTGATCACCTGGCTGATCATGCACTGATCACGTGGCTATCATGCAATGATCACGTGGCTATCATGCACTGATCACGTGGCTGCTCATGCACTGATACCGTGACTGAGCATGGACTGATCACATGGCTATCATGTAGTGATCACGTGACTTAATGGCGCTGATCATGTGACTGATCATGCACTGAGCATTTTTGCTATCATACACTGATCATGTGCCTCTGGAGGCAATAAACAAAGAGCTGAGTAGGCACGAATCAAACAGTCAGCAGGCAATAATCATGGAAATCAGCTGTGAGGAATCATGCTGCTCAGCTGGCAATAATCAAGCAGCTGAGCAGGCAGGAATTACACAGCACAGCTGGCAATTGTCAAGCAGATGACAGGCAGGAATCATGCAGCTCGGCTGGCATTTGGCAAGCAGATGAGCAGACAGTAATCACGCAGCTCAGCAGGCCCTGATCACGTGACTGAGCATGCACTGTTCACCTGGCTGATCACACACTGATCACGTGATTGATCAAGCACTGATCACTTGGATATCATGCACTGATCACGTGGCTAATCATACAGTGTTCACGTGTCTCACCATGCACTGATCACGTGGCTGATCATACACTGCTCACGTAACTGATTATGCACTGATCACGTAATTGATCATGCACTGATCACGTGGCTGATCATGCAATGATCACGTAGCTACTATGTACTGGTCCCGTGAGTGATCATGCACTGATCACGTAATTGATCATGCACTGATCACGTGGCTGATCATGCACTAAACACGTGACTGATCATGCACTGATCACGTGACTGATCATGCACTGATCACGTGGCTATCATGCACTGCTCACTTGGCTGATCATGCAGTGATCACGCAGCTACCATGTACTGGTCACATGACTGATCATCCACTGATCACGTGACTGATCATGCACTGATCACCTGGCTTATCATGCATTCATCATGTGACTGATCATGTGCTGAACATGTTTGGTGTCACACACTGATCATGTGCATCCGAGGCAATGAACAAAGAGCTGAGTAGGCAGGAATCAGTCAGCAGGATATAATCATGGAACTCAGCTCTGAGAAATAATGCTGCTCAGCTGGCAATAATCAAGTAGATGAGCAGGCAGGAATTATGCAGCACATGTGGCAATTGTCAAGGAGATGACAGGCAGGAATCGTACAGCTCAGCTGGCAATTGTCAAACAGATGAGCAGACAGTAATCACGTAGCTCATCACGCCCTGATTACGTGACTGAGCATGCACTGTTCACGTCGCTGATCACACACCTATCACGTGAATGATCATGCACTGATCACGTGGCTCTCATGCACTGATCACGTGATTGCGCATGCACTGGTCACGTAATTTTATGCACTGCTCACGTGGCTATCATGCACTGATGACGTGGCTGATCATGCACTGATCATGTGACTGATCATGCACTGATCACGTAGCTTTCTTGCACTGATTACTTGGCTGATCATACACTCATCACGGGACTGATCGTGCACTGATTACAGCGCTATCATGCATTGACTACATGACTCCACATGCACTGATCACGTGGATGATCATGCATAGATCACGTGACTGACCATGCACTGATCACGTGACTGATTATGCACTGATCACGTGGCTGATCATGCACTGATCACGTAGCTACCATGTACTGGTCACGTGACTGATCATGCACAGATCACGTAATTGATCACGCACTGGTCATGTGGCTGATCATGCACTGATCACGTGACTCATCATGCACTGATCACGTGACTCATCATGCACTGATCACGTGGCTATCATGCAGTGATCACGTGGCTATCATGCACAGATCACATGGTTGATCATGCAATGGTCACGTAGCTACCATATTCTGGTCACGTGACTGATCATGCACTGATCACGTGGCTGATCATGCACTGATCACGTGACTGATCATGCACTGTTCACGAGACTCATCATGCACTGACCACGTGGATATCATGCACTGATCACGTGCCTGATCATGCACTGATCACGTGGCTATCATGCACTGCTCACGTGGCTGATCATACACTGTTCACGTAACTGTTCATGCAATGATCACGTGGATATCATGCACTGATCACGTGGCTCAACATGCACTGGTCACCTGGATTACAACACACCTGTCACGTGACTGATCATGCACTGATCACGTGGCACTCATGCACTGATCACGTGGCTGATCATACTCTGCTCACGTAACTGATCATGCACACATCACGTGGCTATCATGCACTTCTCACGTGGTTCGTCATGGAAATATTCACGTAGCTACTATATACTGTTCACGTGACTGATCATGCAAAGATCACGTAAATGATCATGCACTGTTCAGTTGACTGATCATGTACTGATCACGTGACTGATCATGCACTGATCACGTGGCTATCATGCACTGCTCACGTGGCTGATCATGCAATGATCAGGTAGCAACCATGTACTGGTCACGTGACTGATCATGCACTGATCACGTAATTAATCCTGCACTGATCACCTGACTCATCATGCACTGATCACGTGGCTGATCACACACGTATCACGTGACTGATCATGCACTGCTCACGTGGCTGATCATGCAATGATCAGGTAGCAACCATGTACTGGTCTCGTGACTGATCATGCACTGATCACGTGGCTCATCACGCACTGATCCGGTGGCTGATCAAACACGGATCACGTGACTGATCATGTACAGATCACGTGACTAATCATGAAGTGATCACGTGGCTATCCGGCACTGATCACGTGGATATCATGCACTGATCACGTGGCTGATCACACACGTATCACGTGACAGATCATGCACTGATCACGTGGCTATCATGCACTGATGACGTGTCTGATCATGCACTGATCATGTGACTGATCATGCACTGATCACGTAGCTATCTTGCACTGATCACTTGGCTGATCATACACTCATCACGGGACTGATCGTGCACTGATCACGGCGCTATCATGCATTGACTACATGACTCCACATGCACTGATCACGTGGATGATCATGCACTGATCACGTGACTGACCATGCACTGATCACGTGACTGATCAGGCACTGAGCAAATGGCTGATCATGCACTGATCACGTGGCTATCATGCACTGCTCACGTGGCTGATCAGGCAATGTTCACGTAGCTACCATGTACTGGTCACGTGACTTATCATGCACTGATCAAGTAATTGATCATGCACTGATCATGTGGCTGATCATGCACTGATCACGTGGCTGATCATCCACTGATCACGTGACTTATCATGCACTGATCACGTGACTGATCATGCACTGATCACGTGGCTATCATGCACTGATCACTTGGCTGATCATACACTGATCACGTGCCTGGTCATGCACGGATTACATGACTGATCATGCACTGAACACGTGACTGATCATGCACTGATCACGTGGCTATCATGCACTGATCACGTGACTGATCATGCACAGATCACGTGACTGATCATGCACAGATCACGTGACTGATCATGCACTGATCACGTGGCTATTATGCACTGCTCACGTGGCTGAACAGGCAATGATCACGTAGCTACCATGTACTTGTCACGTGACTTATCATGCACTGATCACGTAATTGATCATGCACTGATCACGTGACTGATCATGCACTGATCACGTGACTGATCATGCACTGATCACGTGGCTATCATGCACTGATCACTTGGCTGGACATACACTGATCACGTGGCTGATCATGCGATGATCACGCAGCTACCATGTACTGGTCACATGATTGATCATGCACTGATTACGTGACTGATCATGCAGTGATCACGTGGCTATCATGCACTACTCACGTGGCTGATCATGCAATGATCATGTAGCTACCATGTACAGGTCATGTGAATGATCATACACCCATCAGGTGACGGATCATGCACTGATCACGTGGCTGATCATGCACTGATACCGTGACTCTGCATGGACTGATCACATGACTATTATGTAGTGATCACGTGACTTAATGGCGCTGATCATGTGACTGGTCATGCGCTGATCATGTTTGCTATCATACACTGATCATGTGCCTCTGGAGGCAATAAAAAAAGAGCTGAGTAGGCACGAATCAAACAGTCAGCAGGCAATAATCATGGAACTCAGGTGTGAGGAATCATGCTGCTCAGCTGGCAATAATCAAGCAGATGAGCAGGCAGGAATTACGCAGCACAGCTGGCAATTGTCAAGCAGATGACAGGCAGGAATCGTGCAGCTTAGCTGGCAATTGTCAAGCAGATGAGCAGACAGTAATCACGCAGCTCAGCAGGCCCAGATCACGTGACTCAGCATGCACTGTTCACGTGGCTGATCATACACTGCACACGTAACTGATAATGCACTGATCACGTGGCTATCATGCACTGATCACGTGGCTGATCATACACTGTTACATGTCTGACCATGCACTGATCACGTGTCTGGTCATACACTGCTCACGTAACTGATAATGCACTGATCACGTGGCTATCATGCACTGATCACGTGGCTGATCATACACTGATCAGTTGGCTATCATGCACTTTTTACTTGGCTGATCAAACACTGATCACGTGACTGATAATGCACTGATCATCTGGCTATCGTGCACTCATTAACTGGCTATCGTGCACTGATCACGTGGTTGATCATACACTGATCACGAGACTCATCATGCACTAATCACGTCTATATCATGCACTGATCACATGACTGCCCATGCACTGATCACCCGGATGATCATACACTGATCATGCGACAGAACATGCACTGATCACGTGGCTATCATGCACTGCTCACGCGGCTGTTCATGCAATGATCACGTAGCTACCATGTACTGGTCACGTGAGTGATCATGCACTGATCACGTAATTGATCATGCACTGATCAGGTGACTTATCATGCACTGTTAACGTGAGTGATCATGCACTGATCACGTGACTGATCATGCACTGATCTCGTGGCTATCATGCACGGCTCATGTGGCTGATCATGCAATGATCACCTAGCTACCATATACTGGTCACGTGACTGATCATGCACTGATCACGTAATTTATCATGCACTGATCATGTGGCTGATCATGCACTGATCACGTGGCTGATCATCCACTGATCACGTGACTGATCATGCACTGATCACGTGACTGATCATGCACTGATCACCTGGCTATCATGCACTGATCACTTGTCTGGTCATACACTGATCACGTGCCTGGTCATGCACAGATTACATGACTGATCATGCACTGAACACGTGACTGATCATGCACTGATCACGTGGCTATCATGCACTACTCACGTGGCTGATGATGCAATGATCATGTAGCTACCATGTACCAGTCAGGTGAATGATCATACACCCATCAGGTGACGGATCATGCACTGATCACGTGGCTATCATGCACTGTTCACGTGGCTGATCATACACTGATCACCTGCCTGGTCATGCACAGATCACGTGACAAATCATGAACTGATCACATAGCTATCATGAACTGATCACCTGGCTGATCATGCACTGATCACGTGGCTGAGCATGGACTGATCACATGACTATCATGTAGTGATCACGTGACTTAATGGCGCTGATTATGTGACTGATCATGCACTGATCATGTTTGCTATCAAACACTGATCATGTGCCTCTGGAGGCAATAAACAAAGAGCTGAGTAGGCACGAATCAAACAGTCAGCAGGCAATAATCATGGAACTCAGGTGTGAGGAATCATGGTGCTCAGCTGGCAATAATCAAGCAGCTGAGCAGGCAGGAATTACGCAGCACAGCTGGCAATTGTCAAGCAGATGACAGGCAGGAATCGTGCAGCTCAGCTGGCAATTGTCAAGCAGATGAGCAGACAGTAATCACGCAGCTCAGCAGGCCCTGATCACGTGACTGAGTATGCACTGTTCACGTGGCTGATCATACACTGATCACGTGATGATCATGCACTGATCACTTGGATATCATGCACTGATCACATGGCTGATCATACACTGTTCACGTGTCTGACCATGCACTGATCACATGGCTGATCATACACTGCTAAGGTAACTGATCATGCACTGATCACGTGGCTATCATGCACTGATCACGTGGCTGAACATGCACTGTTCACGTGGCTGATCACACCTGTCACGTGACATATCATGCACTGATCACGTGGCACTCATGCACTGATCACGTGGCTGATCATACTCTGATCACGTAACTGATCATGCACTGATCACGTGGCTATCATGCACTGATCACGTGGCTGATCATGCACTGATCACGTAGCTGACCATGCACTGATCACGTGACTGATCATGCACTGATCACGTGGCTGATCATGCACTGATCACGTGACTGATCATGCACTGATCACGTGGCTATCATGCACTGATCACGTGGCTGATCATGCACTGATCACGTGGCTGATCATGCACTGATCACGTGGCTGATCATGCACTGATCACGTGACTGATCATGCACTGATCACGTGGCTATCATGCACTGATCACGTGGCTGATCATGCGATGATCACGCAGCTACCATGTACTGGTCACATGACTGATCATGCACTGATCACGTGACTGATCATGCACTGATCACGTGGCTATCATGCACTACTCACGTGGCTGATCATGCAATGATCATGTAGCTACCATGTACAGGTCACGTGAATGATCATACACCCATCAGGTGACTGATCATGCACTGATCACGTGGCTATCATGCACTGATCACGAGACTGATCATGCACTGATCACGTCTATATCATGCACTGATCACATGACTGCCCATGCACTGATCACGTGGATGATCATACACTAATCATGTGACAGATCATGCACTGATCACGTGGCTGATCATGCACTGATACCGTGACTGAGCATGGACTGATCACATGACTATCATGTAGTGATCACGTGACTTAATGGCGCTGATCATGTGACTGATCATGCGCTGATCATGTTTGCTATCATACACTGATCATGTGCCTCTGGAGGCAATAAACAAAGAGCTGAGTAGGCACGAATCAAACAGTCAGCAGGCAATAATCATGGAACTCAGCTGTGAGGAATCATGCTGCTCAGCTGGCAATAATCAAGCAGCTGAGCAGGCAGGAATTACGCAGCACAGCTGACAATTGTCAAGCAGATGACAGGCAGGAATCGTGCAGCTCAGCTGGCAATTGTCAAGCAGATGAGCAGACAGTAATCACGCAGCTCAGCAGGCCCAGATCACGTGACTGAGCATGCACTGTTCACGTGGCTGATCATACACTGATCACGTAACTGATCATGCACTGATCACGTGGCTATCATGCACTGATCACGTGGCTGATCATACACTGTTCACGTGTCTGACCATGCACTGATCACGTGGCTGATCATACACTGCTCACGTAACTGATCATGCACTGATCACGTGGCTGATCATGCACTGATCACGTGGCTGATCATGCACTGATCACGTGGCTGATCATGCACTGATCACGTGACTGATCATGCACTGATCACTGGCTATCATGCACTGATCACTGGCTATCATGCACTGATCACGTGGCTGATCATGCACTGATCACGTGACTGATCATGCACTGATCACGTCTATATCATGCACTGATCACGTGACTGATCATGCACTGATCACGCGGATGATCATGCACTGATCACGTGACTGATCATGCACTGATCACGTGGCTATCATGCACTGCTCACGTGGCTGATCATGCAATGATCACGTAGCTACCATGTACTGGTCACGTGACTGATCATGCACTGATCACGCAATTGATCATGCACTGATCACGTGACTGATCATGCACTGATCACGTGGTGATCATGCACTGATCACGTGACTGATCATGCACTGATCACGTGGCTATCATGCACTGATCACGTGGCTGATCATGCACTGATCACGTGGCTACCATGCACTGATCACGTGACTGATCATGCACTGATCACGTAACTGATCATGCACTGATCACGTGGCTGATCATGCACTGATCACGTGGCTGATCATGCACTGATCACGTGACTGATCATGCACTGATCACGTGGCACTCATGCACTGATCACGTGGCTGATCATGCACTGATCACGTGACTGATCATGCACTGATCACGTGGCTATCATGCACTGATCACGTGGCTGATCATGCAATGATCACGTAGCTACCATGTACTGGTCACGTGACTGATCATGCACTGATCACGTGACTGATCATGCACTGATCACGTGACTGATCATGCACTGATCACGTGACTGATCATGCACTGATCACGTGGCTATCATGCACTGATCACGTGGCTGATCATGCACTGATCACGTGGCATCATGCACTGATCACGTGACTGATCATGCACTGATCACGTGGCTGATCATGCACTGATCACGTGACTGATCATGCACTGATCACGTGGCTATCATGCACTGATCATGTGACTGATCATGCACTGATCATGTTTGGTGTCATACACTGATCATGTGCCTCTGGAGGCAATGAACAAAGAGCTGAGTATGCAGTCAGGCAATAATCATGGAACTCAGCTGTGAGAAATCATGCTGCTCAGCTGGCAATAATCAAGCAGATGAGCAGGCAGGAATTATGCAGCACAGCTGGCAATTGTCAAGCAGATGACAGGCAGGAATCGTGCAGCTCAGCTGGCAATTGTCAAGCAGATGAGCAGACAGTAATCACGCAGCTCAGCAGGCCCTGATCACGTGACTGAGCATGCACTGTTCACGTGGCTGATCATACACTGATCACGTGACTGATCATGCACTGATCACGTGGCTATCATGCACTGATCACGTGGCTGATCATGCACTGATCACGTGGCTGTCATGCACTGATCACGTGGCTGATCATGCACTGATCACGTGGCTGATCATGCACTGATCACGTGACTGATCATGCACTGATCACGTGGCTGATCATGCACTGATCACGTGGCTGATCATGCACTGATCACGTGACTGATCATGCACTGATCACGGGCTATCATGCACTGACTACATGACTGATCATGCACTGATCACGTGCTGATCATGCACTGATCACGTGACTGATCATGCACTGATCACGTGACTGATCATGCACTGATCACGTGGCTATCATGCACTGATCACGTGGCTGATCATGCACTGATCACGTGACTGATCATGCACTGATCACGTGGCTGATCATGCACTGATCACGTGGCTGATCATGCACTGATCACGTAGCTATCATGCACTGATCACGTGACTGATCATGCACTGATCACGTGGCTATCATGCACTGATCACGTGGCTGATCATGCACTGATCACGTGGCTATCATGCACTGATCACGTGACTGATCATGCACTGATCACGTGGCTGATCATGCACTGATCACGTAACTGATCATGCACTGATCACGTGGCTATCATGCACTGATCATGTGACTGATCATGTGCTGATCATGTTTGGTATCATACACTGATCATGTGCCTCTGGAGGCAATGAACAAAGAGCTGAGTATGCACGAATCAGTAGGCAATAATCATGGAACTCAGCTCTGAGAAATCATGCTGCTCAGCTGGCAATAATCAAGCAGATGAGCAGGCAGGAATTATGCAGCACAGCTGGCAATTGTCAAGCAGATGACAGGCAGGAATCGTGCAGCTCAGCTGGCAATTGTCAAGCAGATGAGCAGACAGTAATCACGCAGCTCAGCAGGCCCTGATCACGTGACTGAGCATGCACTGTTCACGTGGCTGATCACACACTGATCACGTGAATGATCATGCACTGATCACGTGGCTATCATGCACTGATCACGTGACTGATCATGCACTGATCACGTGACTGTCATGCACTGATCACGTGGCTATCATGCACTGATCACGTGGCTGATCATGCACTGATCACGTGACTGATCATGCACTGATCACGTGGCTATCATGCACTGATCACGTGGCTGATCATGCACTGATCACGGGACTGATCATGCACTGATCACGTGCTATCATGCACTGATACATGACTGACATGCACTGATCACGTGCTGATCATGCACTGATCACGTGACTGATCATGCACTGATCACGTGGCTATCATGCACTGATCACGTGGCTGATCATGCACTGATCACGTGACTGATCATGCACTGATCACGTGGCTGATCATGCACTGATCACGTGGCTGATCATGCACTGATCACGTGCTACCATGCACTGATCACGTGACTGATCATGCACTGATCACGTGGCTGATCATGCACTGATCACGTGACTGATCATGCACTGATCACGTGACTGATCATGCACTGATCACGTGGCTATCATGCACTGATCACGTGGCTGATCATGCAATGATCACGTAGCTACCATGTACTGGTCACGTGACTGATCATGCACTGATCACGTAATTGATCATGCACTGATCACGTGGCTGATCATGCACTGATCACGTGACTGATCATGCACTGATCACGTGGCTATCATGCACTGATCACGTGGCTGATCATGCACTGATCACGTGACTGATCATGCACTGATCACGTGACTGATCATGCACTGATCACGTGGCTATCATGCACTGATCACGTGGCTGATCATGCACTGATCACGTGACTGATCATGCACTGATCACGTGACTGATCATGCACTGATCACGTGGCTATCATGCACTGATCACGTGGCTATCATGCACTGATCACGTGGCTGATCATGCACTGATCACGTGACTGATCATGCACTGATCACGTGGCTATCATGCACTGATCACGTGGCTGATCATGCACTGATCACGTGACTGATCATGCACTGATCACGTGGCTGATCATGCACTGATCACGTGCTGATCATGCACTGATCACGTGGCTATCATGCACTGATCACGTGGCTGATCATGCAATGATCACGTAGCTTACATGCACTGTCACGTGACTGATCATGCACTGATCACGTGACTGATCATGCACTGATCACGTGACTGATCATGCACTGATCACGTGACTGATCATGCACTGATCACGTGGCTATCATGCACTGATCACGTGGCTGATCATGCACTGATCACGTAGCTATCATGCACTGTCACGTGACTGATCATGCACTGATCACGTGACTGATCATGCACTGATCACGTGGCTGATCATGCACTGATCACGTGACTGATCATGCACTGATCACGTGACTGATCATGCACTGATCACGTGGCTATCATGCACTGATCACGTGGCTGATCATGCACTGATCACGTGACTGATCATGCACTGATCACGTGACTGATCATGCACTGATCACGTGGCTATCATGCACTGATCACGTGGCTGATCATGCACTGATCACGTGGCTGATCATGCACTGATCACGTGGCTGATCATGCACTGATCACGTGACTGATCATGCACTGATCACGTGGCTGATCATGCACTGATCACGTGGCTGATCATGCACTGATCACGTGACTGATCATGCACTGATCACGTGGCTATCATGCACTGATCACGTGGCTGATCATGCACTGATCACGTAGCTACCATGCACTGATCACGTGACTGATCATGCACTGATCACGTAATTGATCATGCACTGATCACGTGACTGATCATGCACTGATCACGTGGCTGATCATGCACTGATCACGTGACTGATCATGCACTGATCACGTGATCATGCACTGATCACGTGGCTGATCATGCACTGATCACGTGGCTATCATGCACTGATCACGTGGCTGATCATACACTATCACGTGACTGATCATGCACTGATCACGTGGCTATCATGCACTGATCACGTGGCTGATCATGCACTGATCACGTGGCTATCATGCACTGATCACGTGACTGATCATGCACTGATCACGTGACTGATCATGCACTGATCACGTGGCTGATCATGCACTGATCACGTGGCTATCATGCACTGATCACGTGGCTGATCATGCACTGATCACGTAGCTATCATGCACTGATCACGTGACTGATCATGCACTGATCACGTGGCTGATCATGCACTGATCACGTGACTGATCATGCACTGATCACGTGACTGATCATGCACTGATCACGTGGCTATCATGCACTGATCACGTGGCTGATCATGCACTGATCACGTGGTATCATGCACTGATCACGTGACTGATCATGCACTGATCACGTGGCTGATCATGCACTGATCACGTGACTGATCATGCACTGATCACGTGACTGATCATGCACTGATCACGTGGCTATCATGCACTGATCACGTGGCTGATCATGCACTGATCACGTGACTGATCATGCACTGATCACGTGACTGATCATGCACTGATCACGTGACTGATCATGCACTGATCACGTGGCTATCATGCACTGATCACGTGGCTGATCATGCACTGATCACGTGACTGATCATGCACTGATCACGTGACTGATCATGCACTGATCACGTAGCTATCATGCACTGATCACGTGACTGATCATGCACTGATCACGTGGCTGATCATGCACTGATCACGTGACTGATCATGCACTGATCACGTGGCTGATCATGCACTGATACCGTGACTGAGCATGGACTGATCACATGACTATCATGTAGTGATCACGTGACTTAATGGCGCTGATCATGTGACTGATCATGCACTGATCATGTTTGCTATCATACACTGATCATGTGCCTCTGGAGGCAATAAACAAAGAGCTGAGTAGGCACGAATCAGACAGTCAGCAGGCAATAATCATGGAACTCAGGTGTGAGGAATCATGCTGCTCAGCTGGCAATAATCAAGCAGCTGAGCAGGCAGGAATTACGCAGCACAGCTGGCATTTATCAAGCAGATGACAGGCAGGAATCGTGCAGCTCAGCTGGCAATTGTCAAGCAGATGAGCATACAGTAATCACGCAGCTCAGCAGGCCCTGATCACGTGACTGAGCATGCACTGTTCACGTGGCTGATCATACACTGATCACGTGATTGATCATGCACTGATCACTTGGATATCATGCATTGATCACGTGGCTGATCATACACTGTTCACGTGTCTGACCATGAACTGATCAAGTGGCTGATCATACACTGCTCACGTAACTGATCATGCACTGATCACGTGGCTGATCATGCACTGATCACGTGGCTGATCATGCACTGATCACGTGGCTATCATGCACTGATCACGTGACTGATCATGCACTGATCACGTAATGATCATGCACTGATCACGTGGCTGATCATGCACTGATCACGTGACTGATCATGCACTGATCACGTGACTGATCATGCACTGATCACGTGGCTATCATGCACTGATCACGTGGCTGATCATGCACTGATCACGTAGCTACCATGTACTGGTCACGTGACTGATCATGCACTGATCACGTAATTGATCATGCACTGATCACGTGGCTGATCATGCACTGATCACGTGGCTGATCACACATGATCACGTGACTGATCATGCACTGATCACGTGGCTATCATGCACTGATCACGTGGCTGATCATGCACTGATCACGTGGATATCATGCACTGATCACGTGGCTGATCATGCACTGATCACGTGACTGATCATGCACTGATCACGTGGCTATCATGCACTGATCACGTGGCTGATCATGCACTGATCACGTAATCATGTGGCTGATCATGCACTGATCACGTGGCTGATCATGCACTGATCACGTGGCTGATCATGCACTGATCACGTGGCTGATCATGCACTGATCACGTGACTGATCATGCACTGATCACGTGACTGATCATGCACTGATCACGTGGCTATCATGCACTGCTCACGTGGCTGATCATGCATGATCACGCAGCTACCATGTACTGGTCACATGACTGATCATGCACTGATCACGTGACTGATCATGCAGTGATCACGTGGCTATCATGCACTACTCACGTGGCTGATCATGCAATGATCATGTAGCTACCATGTACAGGTCACGTGAATGATCATACACCCATCAGGTGACTGATCATGCACTGATCACGTGGCTATCATGCACTGATCACGAGACTGATCATGCACTGATCACGTCTATATCATGCACTGATCACATGACTGCCCATGCACTGATCACGTGGATGATCATACACTAATCATGTGACAGATCATGCACTGATCACGTGGCTGATCATGCACTGATACCGTGACTGAGCATGGACTGATCACATGACTATCATGTAGTGATCACGTGACTTAATGGCGCTGATCATGTGACTGATCATGCGCTGATCATGTTTGCTATCATACACTGATCATGTGCCTCTGGAGGCAATAAACAAAGAGCTGAGTAGGCACGAATCAAACAGTCAGCAGGCAATAATCATGGAACTCAGCTGTGAGGAATCATGCTGCTCAGCTGGCAATAATCAAGCAGCTGAGCAGGCAGGAATTACGCAGCACAGCTGGCAATTGTCAAGCAGATGACAGGCAGGAATCGTGCAGCTCAGCTGGCAATTGTCAAGCAGATGAGCAGACAGTAATCACGCAGCTCAGCAGGCCCAGATCACGTGACTGAGCATGCACTGTTCACGTGGCTGATCATACACTGATCACGTGATTGATCATGCACTGATCACTTGGATATCATGCACTGATCACGTGGCTGATCATACACTGTTCACGTGTCTGACCATGCACTGATCACGTGGCTGATCATACACTGCTCACGTAACTGATCATGCACTGATCACGTGGCTATCATGCACTGATCACGTGGCTGAACATGCACTGTTCACGTGGCTGATCACACACCTGTCACGTGACATATCATGCACTGATCACGTGGCACTCATGCACTGATCACGTGGCTGATCATACTCTGCTCACGTAACTCTTCATGCACACATCACGTTGCTATCATGCACTGCTCACGTGGCTCGTCATGGAATGATCACGTAGCTACCATATACTGGTCACGTGACTGATCATGCACTGATCACGTAAATGATCATGCACTGATCACGTGGCTGATCATGCACTGATCACGTGACTGATCATGCACTGATCACGTGGCTGATCATGCACTGATCACGTGGCTGATCATGCACTGATCACGTGGCTATCATGCACTACTCACGTGGCTGATCATGCACTGATCACGTAGCTACCATGCACTGATCACGTGACTGATCATGCACTGATCACGTGACTGATCATGCACTGATCACGTGGCTATCATGCACTGATCACGTGACTGATCATGCACTGATCACGTCTATCATGCACTGATCACGTGACTGATCATGCACTGATCACGTGGCTGATCATGCACTGATCACGTGACTGATCATGCACTGATCACGTGGCTATCATGCACTGATCACGTGGCTGATCATGCACTGATCACGTGACTGATCATGCACTGATCACGTGACTGATCATGCACTGATCACGTGGCTGATCATGCACTGATCACGTGGCTATCATGCACTGATCACGTGGCTGATCATGCACTGATCACGTGACTGATCATGCACTGATCACGTGGCTGATCATGCACTGATCACGTGGCTATCATGCACTGATCACGTGGCTGATCATGCACTGATCACGTAGCTACCATGCACTGATCACGTGACTGATCATGCACTGATCACGTGACTGATCATGCACTGATCACGTGACTGATCATGCACTGATCACGTGACTGATCATGCACTGATCACGTGACTGATCATGCACTGATCACGTGGCTATCATGCACTGATCACGTGGCTGATCATGCACTGATCACGTGGCTATCATGCACTGATCACATGACTGATCATGCACTGATCACATGACTGATCATGCACTGATCACGTGGCTTATCATGCACTGATCATGTGACTGATCATGTGCTGATCATGTTTGGTATCATACACTGATCATGTGCCTCTGGAGGCAATGAACAAAGAGCTGAGTAGGCACGAATCAGTCAGCAGGCTATAATCATGGAACTCAGCTGTGAGAAATCATGCTGCTCAGCTGGCAATAATCAAGCAGATGAGCAGGCAGGAATTACGCAGCACAGGTGGCAATTGTCAAGCAGATGACAGGCAGGAATCGTGCAGCTCAGCTGCCAATTGTCAAGCAGATGAGCAGACAGTAATCACGCAGCTCAGCAGGCCCTGATCACGTGACTGAGCATGCACTGTTCACGTGGCTGATCACACACTGATCACGTGACTGATCATGCACTGATCACTGTACTGATCATGCACTGATCACGTGGCTATCATGCACTGATCACGTGGCTGATCATACACTGATCACGGACTGATCATGCACTGATCACGGCGCTATCATGCACTGACTACATGACTGACATGCACTGATCACGTGGCTGATCATGCACTGATCACGTGACTGATCATGCACTGATCACGTGACTGATCATGCACTGATCACGTGGCTGATCATGCACTGATCACGTGGCTATCATGCACTGATCACGTGGCTGATCATGCAATGATCACGTAGCTACCATGTACTGGTCACGTGACTGATCATGCACTGATCACGTGATTGATCATGCACTGATCACGTGGCTGATCATGCACTGATCACGTGGCTGATCATGCACTGATCACGTGACTGATCATGCACTGATCACGTGACTGATCATGCACTGATCACGTGACTGATCATGCACTGATCACGTGGCTATCATGCACTGATCACGTGGCTGATCATGCACTGATCACGTGACTGATCATGCACTGATCACGTGGCTGATCATGCACTGATCACGTGACTGATCATGCACTGATCACGTGGCTGATCATGCACTGATCACGTGGCTATCATGCACAGATCACGTGACTGATCATGCACTGATCACGTGACTGATCATGCACTGATCACGTGGCTATCATGCACTGATCACGTGGCTGATCATGCACTGATCACGTGCCTGATCATGCACTGATCACATGACTGCCCATGCACTGATCACGTGGATGATCATACACTAATCATGTGACAGATCATGCACTGATCACGTGGCTGATCATGCACTGATACCGTGACTGAGCATGGACTGATCACATGACTATCATGTAGTGATCACGTGACTTAATGGCGCTGATCATGTGACTGATCATGCGCTGATCATGTTTGCTTTCATACACTGATCATGTGCCTCTGGAGGCAATAAACAAAGAGCTGAGTAGGCACGAATCAAACAGTCAGCAGGCAATAATCATGGAACTCAGCTGTGAGGAATCATGCTGCTCAGCTGGCAATAATCAAGCAGCTGAGCAGGCAGGAATTACGCAGCACAGCTGGCAATTGTCAAGCAGATGACAGGCAGGAATCGTGCAGCTCAGCTGGCAATTGTCAAGCAGATGAGCAGACAGTAATCACGCAGCTCAGCAGGCCCAGATCACGTGACTGAGCATGCACTGTTCACGTGGCTGATCATACACTGATCACGTGATTGATCATGCACTGATCACTTGGATATCATGCACTGATCACGTGGCTGATCATACACTGTTCACGTGTCTGACCATGCACTGATCACGTGGCTGATCATACACTGCTCACGTAACTGATCATGCACTGATCACGTGGCTATCATGCACTGATCACGTGGCTGAACATGCACTGTTCACGTGGCTGATCACACACCTGTCACGTGACATATCATGCACTGATCACGTGGCACTCATGCACTGATCACGTGGCTGATCATACTCTGCTCACGTAACTCATCATGCACACATCACGTGGCTATCATGCACTGCTCACGTGGCTCGTCATGGAATGATCACGTAGCTACCATATACTGGTCACGTGACTGATCATGCACAGATCACGTAAATGATCACGCACTGTTCACGTGACTGATCATGTACTGATCACGTGACTGATCATGCACTGATCACGTGGCTGATCATGCACTGATCACGTGGCTGATCATGCACTGATCACGTGGCTGATCATGCACTGATCACGTGGCTGATCATGCACTGATCACGTGACTGATCATGCACTGATCACGTGACTGATCATGCACTGATCACGTGGCTATCATGCACTGATCACGTGGCTGATCATGCACTGATCACGTGGCTATCATGCACTGATCACGTGACTGATCATGCACTGATCACGTGACTGATCATGCACTGATCACGTGGCTATCATGCACTGATCACGTGACTGATCATGCACTGATCATGTCTATATCATGCACTGATCACGTGACTGATCATGCACTGATCACGTGGCTGATCATGCACTGATCACGTGACTGATCATGCACTGATCACGTGGCTATCATGCACTGATCACGTGGCTGATCATGCACTGATCACGTGACTGATCATGCACTGATCACGTGACTGATCATGCACTGATCACGTGGCTATCATGCACTGATCACGTGGCTATCATGCACTGATCACGTGGCTGATCACACATGATCACGTGACTGATCATGCACTGATCACGTGGCTGATCATGCACTGATCACGTGGCTATCATGCACTGATCACGTGGCTGATCATGCACTGATCACGTAGCTATCATGCACTGGTCACGTGACTGATCATGCACTGATCACGTGACTGATCATGCACTGATCACGTGACTGATCATGCACTGATCACGTGACTGATCATGCACTGATCACGTGCTATCATGCACTGATCACGTGGCTGATCATGCACTGATCACGTGACTGATCATGCACTGATCATGGCGCTATCATGCACTGACACATGACTGATCATGCACTGATCACGTGGCTGATCATGCACTGATCACGTGACTGATCATGCACTGATCACGTGACTGATCATGCACTGATCACGTGGCTGATCATGCACTGATCACGTGGCTATCATGCACTGATCACGTGGCTGATCATGCACTGATCACGTGCTACCATGCACTGATCACGTGACTGATCATGCACTGATCACGTACTGATCATGCACTGATCACGTGGCTGATCATGCACTGATCACGTGGCTGATCATGCACTGATCACGTGACTGATCATGCACTGATCACGTGACTGATCATGCACTGATCACGTGACTGATCATGCACTGATCACGTGGCTGATCATGCACTGATCACGTGGCTATCATGCACTGATCACGTGGCTGATCATGCACTGATCACGTGACTGATCATGCACTGATCACGTGGCTGATCATGCACTGATCACGTGACTGATCATGCACTGATCACGTGGCTATCATGCACTGATCACGTGGCTGATCATGCACTGATCACGTGACTGATCATGCACTGATCACGTGACTGATCATGCACTGATCACGTGGCTGATCATGCACTGATCACGTGGCTATCATGCACTGATCACGTGACTGATCATGCACTGATCACGTGACTGATCATGCACTGATCACGTGGCTGATCATGCACTGATCACGTGGCTGATCATGCACTGATCACGTGGCTGATCATGCACTGATCACGTGGCTGATCATGCACTGATCACGTGACTGATCATGCACTGATCACGTGACTGATCATGCACTGATCACGTGGCTATCATGCACTGATCACGTGGCTGATCATGCACTGATCACGTGGCTGATCATGCACTGATCACGTGACTGATCATGCACTGATCACGTGACTGATCATGCACTGATCACGTGGCTGATCATGCACTGATCACGTGGCTGATCATGCACTGATCACGTAACTGATCATGCACTGATCACGTGGCTGATCATGCACTGATCACGTGGCTGATCATGCACTGATCACGTGACTGATCATGCACTGATCACGTGACTGATCATGCACTGATCACGTGGCTGATCATGCACTGATCACGTGGCTGATCATGCACTGATCACGTGGCTATCATGCACTGATCACGTGGCTGATCATGCACTGATCACGTGGCTATCATGCACTGATCACGTGGCTGATCATGCACTGATCACGTGACTGATCATGCACTGATCACGTGGCTGATCATGCACTGATCACGTGACTGATCATGCACTGATCACGTGGCTATCATGCACTGATCACGTGGCTGATCATGCAATGATCACGTAGCTACCATGTACTGGTCACGTGACTGATCATGCACTGATCACGTGACTGATCATGCACTGATCACGTGGCTATCATGCACTGATCACGTGACTGATCATGCACTGATCACGTCTATATCATGCACTGATCACGTGACTGATCATGCACTGATCACGTGGATGATCATGCACTGATCACGTGACTGATCATGCACTGATCACGTGGCTATCATGCACTGATCACGTGGCTGATCATGCACTGATCACGTGACTGATCATGCACTGATCACGTGACTGATCATGCACTGATCACGTGGCTGATCATGCACTGATCACGTGGCTATCATGCACTGATCACGTGGCTGATCATGCACTATCACGTGACTGATCATGCACTGATCACGTGGCTGATCATGCACTGATCACGTGGCTATCATGCACTGATCACGTGGCTGATCATGCAATGATCACGTAGCTACCATGCACTGGTCACGTGACTGATCATGCACTGATCACGTGACTGATCATGCACTGATCACGTGACTGATCATGCACTGATCACGTGACTGATCATGCACTGATCACGTGACTGATCATGCACTGATCACGTGGCTATCATGCACTGATCACGTGGCTGATCATGCACTGATCACGTGGCTATCATGCACTGATCACGTGACTGATCATGCACTGATCACATGACTGATCATGCACTGATCACGTGGCTTATCATGCACTGATCATGTGACTGATCATGCGCTGATCATGTTTGGTATCATACACTGATCATGTGCCTCTGGAGGCAATGAACAAAGAGCTGAGTAGGCACGAATCAGTCAGCAGGCTATAATCATGGAACTCAGCTGTGAGAAATCATGCTGCTCAGCTGGCAATAATCAAGCAGATGAGCAGGCAGGAATTACGCAGCACAGGTGGCAATTGTCAAGCAGATGACAGGCAGGAATCGTGCAGCTCAGCTGCCAATTGTCAAGCAGATGAGCAGACAGTAATCACGCAGCTCAGCAGGCCCTGATCACGTGACTGAGCATGCACTGTTCACGTGGCTGATCACACACTGATCACGTGACTGATCATGCACTGATCACTGTACTGATCATGCACTGATCACGTGGCTATCATGCACTGATCACGTGGCTGATCATGCACTGATCACGGGACTGATCATGCACTGATCACGGCGCTATCATGCACTGATACATGACTGACATGCACTGATCACGTGGCTGATCATGCACTGATCACGTGACTGATCATGCACTGATCACGTGACTGATCATGCACTGATCACGTGGCTGATCATGCACTGATCACGTGGCTATCATGCACTGATCACGTGGCTGATCATGCAATGATCACGTAGCTACCATGTACTGGTCACGTGACTGATCATGCACTGATCACGTGATTGATCATGCACTGATCACGTGGCTGATCATGCACTGATCACGTGGCTGATCATGCACTGATCACGTGACTGATCATGCACTGATCACGTGACTGATCATGCACTGATCACGTGACTGATCATGCACTGATCACGTGGCTATCATGCACTGATCACGTGGCTGATCATGCACTGATCACGTGGCTGATCATGCACTGATCACGTGGCTGATCATGCACTGATCACGTGACTGATCATGCACTGATCACGTGGCTATCATGCACTGATCACGTGGCTGATCATGCAATGATCACAGCTACCATGTACTGGTCACGTGACTGATCATGCACTGATCACGTGACTGATCATGCACTGATCACGTGGCTGATCATGCACTGATCACGTGACTGATCATGCACTGATCACGTGGCTGATCATGCACTGATCACGTAGCTATCATGCACTGATCACGTGACTGATCATGCACTGATCACGTGACTGATCATGCACTGATCACGTGGCTGATCATGCACTGATCACGTGATGATCATGCACTGATCACGTGGCTGATCATGCACTGATCACGTGACTGATCATGCACTGATCACGTGGCTTTCATGCACTGATCATGTGACTGATCATGCGCTGATCATGTTTGCTATCATACACTGATCATGTGCCTCTGGAGGCAATAAACAAAGAGCTGAGTAGGCACGAATCAGTCAGCAGGCAATAATCATGGAACTCAGCTGTGAGAAATCATGCTGCTCAGCTGGCAATAATCAAGCAGCTGAGCAGGCAGGAATTACGCAGCACAGCTGGCAATTGTCAAGCAGATGACAGGCAGGAATCGTGCAGCTCAGCTGGCAATTGTCAAGCAGATGAGCAGACAGTAATCACGCAGCTCAGCAGGCCCTGATCACGTGACTGAGCATGCACTGTTCACGTGGCTGATCACACACTGATCACGTGACTGATCATGCACTGATCACGTGGCTATCATGCACTGATCACGTGGCTGATCATACACTGATCACGTGTCTGATCATGCACTGATCACGTGGCTGATCATGCACTGATCACGTGGCTGATCATGCACTGATCACGTGGCTATCATGCACTGATCACGTGGCTGATCATGCACTGATCACGTGGCTGATCATGCACTGATCACGTGACTGATCATGCACTGATCACGTGGCTATCATGCACTGATCACGTGACTGATCATGCACTGATCACGGACTGATCATGCACTGATCACGTGGCTATCATGCACTGATCACGTGACTGATCATGCACTGATCACGTGGCTGATCATGCACTGATCACGTGACTGATCATGCACTGATCACGTGGCTGATCATGCACTGATCACGTGGCTGATCATGCACTGATCACGTGACTGATCATGCACTGATCACGTGACTGATCATGCACTGATCACGTGGCTATCATGCACTGATCACGTGACTGATCATGCACTGATCACGTGGCTGATCATGCACTGATCACGTGGCTGATCATGCACTGATCACGTGACTGATCATGCACTGATCACGTGGCTCTCATGCACTGATCACGTGGCTGATCATGCACTGATCACGTGACTGATCATGCACTGATCACGTGGCTATCATGCACTGATCACGTGGCTGATCATGCACTGATCACGTGCCTGATCATGCACTGATCACGTGACTGATCATGCACTGATCACGTGGCTGATCATGCACTGATCACGTAGCTACATGCACTGATCACGTGACTGATCATGCACTGATCACGTGACTGATCATGCACTGATCACGTGGCTATCATGCACTGATCACGTGGCTGATCATGCACTGATCACGTGCTGATCATGCACTGATCACGTGACTGATCATGCACTGATCACGTGGCTGATCATGCACTGATCACGTGGCTATCATGCACTGATCACGTGGCTGATCATGCACTGATCACGTAGCTACCATGCACTGATCACGTGACTGATCATGCACTGATCACGTGACTGATCATGCACTGATCACGTGGCTGATCATGCACTGATCACGTGACTGATCATGCACTGATCACGTGACTGATCATGCACTGATCACGTGGCTATCATGCACTGATCACGTGGCTGATCATGCACTGATCACGTGACTGATCATGCACTGATCACGTGGCTATCATGCACTGATCACGTGGCTGATCATGCACTGATCACGTAGCTAACATGCACTGATCACGTGACTGATCATGCACTGATCACGTACTGATCATGCACTGATCACGTGGCTGATCATGCACTGATACCGTGACTGAGCATGGACTGATCACATGACTATCATGTAGTGATGACGTGACTTAATGGCGCTGATCATGTGACTGATCATGCGCTGATCATGTTGCTATCATACACTGATCATGTGCCTCTGGAGGCAATAAACAAAGAGCTGAGTAGGCATGAATCAAACATCAGCAGGCAATAATCATGGAACTCAGCTGTGAGGAATCATGCTGCTCAGCTGGCAATAATCAAGCAGCTGAGCAGGCAGGAATTACGCAGCACAGCTGGCAATTGTCAAGCAGATGACAGGCAGGAATCGTGCAGCTCAGCTGGCAATTGTCAAGCAGATGAGCAGACAGTAATCACGCAGCTCAGCAGGCCCTGATCACGTGACTGAGCATGCACTGTTCACGTGGCTGATCATGCACTGATCACGTGGCTGATCATGCACTGATCACGTAACTGATCATGCACTGATCACGTGGCTGATCATGCACTGATCACGTGGCTGATCATGCACTGATCACGTGGCTGATCATGCACTGTCACGTGGCTGATCATGCACTGATCACGTAGCATCATGCACTGTCACGTGACTGATCATGCACTGATCACGTAATTGATCATGCACTGATCACGTGGCTGATCATGCACTGATCACGTGACTGATCATGCACTGATCACGTGACTGATCATGCACTGATCACGTGGCTATCATGCACTGATCACGTGGCTGATCATGCACTGATCACGTGGCTGATCATGCACTGATCACGTGACTGATCATGCACTGATCACGTGGCTGAATGCACTGATCACGTGGCTGATCATGCACTGATCACGTGACTGATCATGCACTGATCACGTGACTGATCATGCACTGATCACGTGGCTGATCATGCACTGATCACGTGGCTGATCATGCACTGATCACGTGGCTGATCATGCAATGATCACGTAGCTACCATGTACTGGTCACGTGACTGATCATGCACTGATCACGTGACTGATCATGCACTGATCACGTGGCTGATCATGCACTGATCACGTGACTGATCATGCACTGATCACGTGGCTGATCATGCACTGATCACGTGGCTATCATGCACTGATCACGTGGCTGATCATGCAATGATCACGCAGCTACATGCACTGATCACGTGACTGATCATGCACTGATCACGTAACTGATCATGCACTGATCACGTGGCTTATCATGCACTGATCATGTGACTGATCATGTGCTGATCATGTTTGCTATCATACACTGATCATGTGCCTCTGGAGGCAATGAACAAAGAGCTGAGTAGGCACGAATCAGTCAGCAGGCAATAATCATGGAACTCAGCTGTGAGAAATCATGCTGCTCAGCTGGCAATAATCAAGCAGCTGAGCAGGCAGGAATTACGCAGCACAGCTGGCAATTGTCAAGCAGATGACAGGCAGGAATCGTGCAGCTCAGCTGGCAATTGTCAAGCAGATAAGCAGACAGTAATCACGCAGCTCAGCAGGCCCTGATCACGTGACTGAGCATGCACTGTTCACGTGGCTGATCATACACCGATCACGTGACTGATCATGCACTGATCACGTGATGATCATGCACTGATCACGTGGCTGATCATGCACTGATCACGTGGCTGATCATGCACTGATCACGTGGCTGATCATGCACTGATCACGTGACTGATCATGCACTGATCACGTGGCTATCATGCACTGATCACGTGGCTGATCATGCACTGATCACGGGACTGATCATGCACTGATCACGTGCTATCATGCACTGATCACATGACTGACATGCACTGATCACGTGGCTGATCATGCACTGATCACGTGACTGATCATGCACTGATCACGTGGCTGATCATGCACTGATCACGTGACTGATCATGCACTGATCACGTGGCTATCATGCACTGATCACGTGGCTGATCATGCACTGATCACGTGACTGATCATGCACTGATCACGTGGCTATCATGCACTGATCACGTGGCTATCATGCACTGATCACGTGGCTGATCATGCACTGATCACGTGACTGATCATGCACTGATCACGTGGCTGATCATGCACTGATCACGTGACTGATCATGCACTGATCACGTGGCTATCATGCACTGATCACGTGGCTGATCATGCACTGATCACGTGACTGATCATGCACTGATCACGTGGCTATCATGCACTGATCACGTGGCTGATCATGCATGCACTGATCACGTGGCTGATCATGCACTGATCACGTGACTGATCATGCACTGATCACGTGGCTATCATGCACTGATCACGTGGCTGATCATGCATGCACTGATCACGTGGCTGATCATACACTGATCACGTGACTGATCATGCACTGATCACGTGGCTATCATGCACTGATCACGTGGCTGATCATGCACTGATCACGTGGCTACCATGCACTGGTCACGTGACTGATCATGCACTGATCACGTGACTGATCATGCACTGATCACGTGACTGATCATGCACTGATCACGTGACTGATCATGCACTGATCACGTGGCTATCATGCACTGCTCACGTGGCTGATCATGCAATGATCACGTAGCTACCATGTACTGGTCACGTGACTGATCATGCACTGATCACGTGACTGATCATGCACTGATCACGTGGCTGATCATGCACTGATCACGTGACTGATCATGCACTGATCACGTGACTGATCATGCACTGATCACGTGGCTGATCATACACTATCACGTGACTGATCATGCACTGATCACGTGGCTGATCATGCACTGATCACGTGACTGATCATGCACTGATCACGTGACTGATCATGCACTGATCACGTGACTTATCATGCACTGATCATGTGACTGATCATGCACTGATCATGTTTGCTATCATACACTGATCATGTGCCTCTGGAGGCAATGAACAAAGAGCTGAGTAGGCACGAATCAGTCAGCAGGCAATAATCATGGAACTCAGCTGTGAGAAATCATGCTGCTCAGCTGGCAATAATCAAGCAGATGAGCAGGCAGGAATTACGCAGCACAGCTGGCAATTGTCAAGCAGATGACAGGCAGGAATCGTGCAGCTCAGCTGGCAATTGTCAAGCAGATGAGCAGACAGTAATCACGCAGCTCAGGAGGCCCTGATCACGTGACTGAGCATGCACTGTTCACGTGGCTGATCATACACTGATCACGTGACTGATCATGCACTGATCACGTGGCTATCATGCACTGATCACGTGGCTGATCATGCACTGATCACGTAATTGTCATGCACTGATCACGTGGCTATCATGCACTGATCACGTGGCTGATCATGCACTGATCACGTGGCTATCATGCACTGATCACGTGACTGATCATGCACTGATCACGTGGCTGATCATGCACTGATCACGTGGCTGATCATGCACTGATCACGTGACTGATCATGCACTGATCACGTGACTGATCATGCACTGATCACGTGACTATCATGCACTGATCACGTGCTGATCATGCACTGATCACGTGACTGATCATGCACTGATCACATGACTGATCATGCACTGATCACGTGACTGATCATGCACTGATCACGTGGCTACATGCACTGCTCACGTGGCTGATCATGCACTGATCACGTAGCTACCATGTACTGGTCACGTGACTGATCATGCACTGATCACGTGACTGATCATGCACTGATCACGTGGCTATCATGCACTGATCACGTGGCTGATCATACACTGATCACGTGACTGTCATGCACTGATCACGTGACTATCATGCACTGATCACGTGGCTATCATGCACTGATCACGTGGATATCATGCACTGATCACGTGGCTGATCACACACGTATCACGTGACTGATCATGCACTGATCACGTGGCTATCATGCACTGATCACGTGGCTATCATGCACTGATCACGTGGCTGATCATGCACTGATCACGTAGCTACATGCACTGATCACGTGACTGATCATGCACTGATCACGTGACTGATCATGCACTGATCACGTGGCTGATCATGCACTGATCACGTGGCTATCATGCACTGATCACGTGGCTGATCATGCAATGATCATGCAGCTACCATGCACTGATCACGTGACTGATCATGCACTGATCACGTGACTGATCATGCACTGATCACGTGGCTGATCATGCACTGATCACGTGACTGATCATGCACTGATCACGTGACTGATCATGCACTGATCACGTGGCTATCATGCACTGATCACGTGGCTATCATGCACTGATCACGTGGCTGATCATGCACTGATCACGTGACTGATCATGCACTGATCACGTGGTATCATGCACTGATCACGTGGCTGATCATGCACTGATCACGTGACTGATCATGCACTGATCACGTGGCTGATCATGCACTGATCACGTGCTGATCATGCACTGATCACGTGGCTATCATGCACTGATCACGTGGCTGATCATGCACTGATCACGTAGCTATCATGCACTGATCACGTGACTGATCATGCACTGATCACGTAATTGATCATGCACTGATCACGTGGCTGATCATGCACTGATCACGTGGCTGATCATGCACTGATCACGGGACTGATCATGCACTGATCACGTGACTGATCATGCACTGATCACGTGGCTATCATGCACTGATCACGTGACTGATCATGCACTGATCACGTGGCTGATGCACTGATCACGTGGCTATCATGCACTGATCACGTGACTGATCATGCACTGATCACGTGACTGATCATGCACTGATCACGTGGCTATCATGCACTGATCACGTGGCTGATCATGCACTGATCACGGACTGATCATGCACTGATCACGGCTATCATGCACTGATCACGTGACTGATCATGCACTGATCACGTGGCTGATCATGCACTGATCACGGACTGATCATGCACTGATCACGTGACTGATCATGCACTGATCACGTGACTGATCATGCACTGATCACGTGGCTATCATGCACTGATCACGTGGCTGATCATGCACTGATCACGTGACTGATCATGCACTGATCACGTGGCTATCATGCACTGATCACGTGGCTGATCATGCACTGATCACGTGGCTGATCATGCACTGATCACGTGACTGATCATGCACTGATCACGTCTATATCATGCACTGATCACGTGACTGATCATGCACTGATCACGTGGCTGATCATGCACTGATCACGTGATGATCATGCACTGATCACGTGGCTATCATGCACTGATCACGTGGCTGATCATGCACTGATCACGTGACTGATCATGCACTGATCACGTGGCTATCATGCACTGATCACGTGGCTGATCATGCACTGATCACGTAGCTACCATGTACTGATCACGTGACTGATCATGCACTGATCACGTAATTGATCATGCACTGATCACGTGACTGATCATGCACTGATCACGTGACTGATCATGCACTGATCACGTGACTGATCATGCACTGATCACGTGGCTATCATGCACTGATCACGTGGCTGATCATGCACTGATCACGTAGCTACCATGCACTCACGTGACTGATCATGCACTGATCACGTGACTGATCATGCACTGATCACGTGGCTGATCATGCACTGATCACGTGACTGATCATGCACTGATCACGTGACTGATCATGCACTGATCACGTGGCTATCATGCACTGATCACGTGGCTGATCATGCACTGATCACGTGGCTGATCATGCACTGATCACGTGACTGATCATGCACTGATCACGTGGCTATCATGCACTGATCACGTGGCTATCATGCACTGATCACGTGGCTGATCATGCACTGATCACGTGACTGATCATGCACTGATCACGTGACTGATCATGCACTGATCACGTGGTATCATGCACTGATCACGTGGCTGATCATGCACTGATCACGTGACTGATCATGCACTGATCACGTGACTGATCATGCACTGATCACGTGGCTATCATGCACTGATCACGTGGCTATCATGCACTGATCACGTGGCTGATCATGCACGATCACGTGACTGATCATGCACTGATCACGTGGCTATCATGCACTGATCACGTGGCTATCATATACTGATCACGTGGCTGATCATGCATGATCACGTAGCTACCATGCACTGGTCACGTGACTGATCATGCACTGATCACGTAATTGATCATGCACTGATCACGTGGCTGATCATGCACTGATCACGTGACTGATCATGCACTGATCACGTAACTGATCATGCACTGATCACGTGGCTGATCATGCACTGATCACGTGACTGATCATGCACTGATCACGTGGATATCATGCACTGATCACGTGGCTGATCATGCACTGATCACGTGTCTGATCATGCACTGATCACGTGGCTGATCATGCACTGATCACGTAACTGATCATGCACTGATCACGTGGCTGATCATGCACTGATCACGTGGCTGATCACACACTGTCACGTGACATATCATGCACTGATCACGTGGCACTCATGCACTGATCACGTGGCTGATCATACACTGATCACGTAACTGATCATGCACACATCACGTGGCTATCATGCACTGCTCACGTGGCTGATCATGCAATGATCACGTAGCTACCATATACTGGTCACGTGACTGATCATGCACTGATCACGTAAATGATCATGCACTGTTCACGTGACTGATCATGCACTGATCACGTGACTGATCATGCACTGATCACGTGGCTATCATGCACTGCTCACGTGGCTGATCATGCAATGATCACGTAGCTACCATGTACTGGTCACGTGACTGATCATGCACTGATCACGTGACTGATCATGCACTGATCACGTGGCTATCATGCACTGATCACGTGGCTGATCATGCACTGATCACGTGACTGATCATGCACTGATCACGTGGCTGATCATGCACAGCTCATGTAGCTGATCATGCACTGATCACGTGGCTATCATGCACTGATCACGTGGCTGATCATGCACTGATCACGTAGCTAATGCACTGATCACGTGACTGATCATGCACTGATCACGTAATTGATCATGCACTGATCACGTGACTGATCATGCACTGATCACGTGACTGATCATGCACTGATCACGTGGCTATCATGCACTGCTCACGTGGCTGATCATGCAATGATCACGTAGCTACCATGTACTGGTCACGTGACTGATCATGCACTGATCACGTAACTGATCATGCACTGATCACGTGGCTGATCATGCACTGATCACGTGACTGATCATGCACTGATCACGTGACTGATCATGCACTGATCACGTGGCTATCATGCACTGATCACGTGGCTGATCATGCACTGATCACGTGCCTGATCATGCACTGATCACGTGACTGATCATGCACTGATCACGTGGCTATCATGCACTGATCACGTGGATATCATGCACTGATCACGTGGCTGATCACACACTATCACGTGACTGATCATGCACTGATCACGTGGCTGATCATGCACTGATCACGTGACTGATCATGCACTGATCACGTGACTGATCATGCACTGATCACGTGGCTTATCATGCACTGATCATGTGACTGATCATGCGCTGATCATGTTTGGTATCATACACTGATCATGTGCCTCTGGAGGCAATGAACAAAGAGCTGAGTAGGCACGAATCAGTCAGCAGGCAATAATCATGGAACTCAGCTGTGAGAAATCATGCTGCTCAGCTGGCAATAATCAAGCAGATGAGCAGGCAGGAATTACGCAGCACAGCTGGCAATTGTCAAGCAGATGACAGGCAGGAATCGTGCAGCTCAGCTGGCAATTGCAAGCAGATGAGCAGACAGTAATCACGCAGCTCAGCAGGCCCTGATCACGTGACTGATCATGCACTGATCACGTGGCTGATCATGCACTGATCACGTGACTGATCATGCACTGATCACGTGGCTATCATGCACTGATCACGTGGCTGATCATGCACTGATCACGTGCTGACCATGCACTGATCACGTGGCTGATCATGCACTGATCACGTAACTGATCATGCACTGATCACGTGGCTGATCATGCACTGATCACGTGGCTGATCATGCACTGATCACGTGACTGATCATGCACTGATCACGTGACTGATCATGCACTGATCACGTGGCTATCATGCACTGATCACGTGGCTGATCATGCACTGATCACTGACTGATCATGCACTGATCACGTGACTGATCATGCACTGATCACGTGACTGATCATGCACTGATCACGTGGCTATCATGCACTGATCACGTGGCTGATCATGCAATGATCACGTAGCTGCCATGTACTGATCACGTGACTGATCATGCACTGATCACGTGACTGATCATGCACTGATCACGTGGCTATCATGCACTGATCACGTGGCTGATCATGCACTGATCACGTGGCTGATCATGCACTGATCACGTGACTGATCATGCACTGATCACGTGGCTATCATGCACTGATCACGTGGCTGATCATGCACTGATCACGTGGCTGATCATGCACTGATCACGTGGCTATCATGCACTGATCACGTGGCTGATCATGCAATGATCACGTAGCTACATGTACTGGTCACGTGACTGATCATGCACTGATCACGTAATTGATCATGCACTGATCACGTGGCTGATCATGCACTGATCACGTGGCTGATCACACACTATCACGTGACTGATCATGCACTGATCACGTGACTATCATGCACTGATCACGTGGCTATCATGCACTGATCACGTGGACATCATGCACTGATCACGTGGCTGATCATGCACTGATCACGTGACTGATCATGCACTGATCACGTGGCTATCATGCACTGATCACGTGGCTGATCATGCAATGATCACGTAGCTACCATGTACTGGTCACGTGACTGATCATGCACTGATCACGTAACTGATCATGCACTGATCACGTGGCTGATCATGCACTGATCACGTGACTGATCATGCACTGATCACGTGACTGATCATGCACTGATCACGTGGCTATCATGCACTGATCACGTGGCTGATCATGCACTGATCACGCAGCTATCATGCACTGATCACGTGACTGATCATGCACTGATCACGTGCTGATCATGCACTGATCACATGACTGATCATGCACTGATCACGTGGCTTATCATGCACTGATCATGTGACTGATCATGTGCTGATCATGTTTGCTATCATACACTGATCATGTGCCTCTGGAGGCAATGAACAAAGAGCTGAGTAGGCACGAATCAGTCAGCAGGCAATAATCATGGAACTCAGCTGTGAGGAATCATGCTGCTCAGCTGGCAATAATCAAGCAGATGAGCAGGCAGGAATTACGCAGCACAGCTGGCAATTGTCAAGCAGATGACAGGCAGGAATCGTGCAGCTCAGCTGGCAATTGTCAAGCAGATGAGCAGACAGTAATCACGCAGCTCAGCAGGCCCTGATCACGTGACTGAGCATGCACTGATCACGTGGCTCATGCACTGATCACGTGATTGATCATGCACTGATCACGTAATTGTCATGCACTGATCACGTGGCTGATCATGCACTGATCACGTGGCTGATCATGCACTGATCACGTGACTGATCATGCACTGATCACGTGGCTATCATGCACTGATCACGTGGCTGATCATGCACTGATCACGGGACTGATCATGCACTGATCACGTGCTTATCATGCACTGATCACATGACTGACATGCACTGATCACGTGGCTGATCATACTGATCACGTAACTGATCATGCACACATCACGTGGCTATCATGCACTGCTCACGTGGCTGATCATGCAATGATCACGTAGCTACCATATACTGGTCACGTGACTGATCATGCACTGATCACGTGACTGATCATGCACTGATCACGTGGCTATCATGCACTGATCACGTGGCTGATCATGCACTGATCACGTGGCTGATCATGCACTGATCACATGACTGATCATGCACTGATCACGTGACTGATCATGCACTGATCACGTGGCTATCATGCACTGATCACGTGGCTGATCATGCACTGATCACGTAGCTACCATGTACTGGACACGTGACTGATCATGCACTGATCACGTGACTGATCATGCACTGATCACGTGGCTATCATGCACTGATCACGTGGCTGATCATGCACTGATCACGTGACTGATCATGCACTGATCACGTGACTGATCATGCACTGATCACGTGGCTATCATGCACTGATCACGTGGCTGATCATGCACTGATCACGTGGCTATCATGCACTGATCACGTGGCTATCATGCACTGATCACGTGACTGATCATGCACTGATCACGTGGCTGATCATGCACTGATCACGTGACTGAGCATGCACTGATCACATGACTATCATGTAGTGATCACGTGACTTAATGGCGCTGATCATGTGACTGATCATGCGCTGATCATGTTTGCTATCATACACTGATCATGTGCCTCTGGAGGCAATAAACAAAGAGCTGAGTAGGCACGAATCAAACAGTCAGCAGGCAATAATCATGGAACTCAGCTGTGAGGAATCATGCTGCTCAGCTGGCAATAATCAAGCAGCTGAGCAGGCAGGAATTACGCAGCACAGCTGGCAATTGTCAAGCAGATGACAGGCAGGAATCGTGCAGCTCAGCTGGCAATTGTCAAGCAGATGAGCAGACAGTAATCACGCAGCTCAGCAGGCCCTGATCACGTGACTGAGCATGCACTGTTCACGTGGCTGATCATACACTGATCACGTGATTGATCATGCACTGATCACTTGGATATCATGCACTGATCACGTGGCTGATCATACACTGCTCACGTAACTGATCATGCACTGATCACGTGGCTGATCATGCACTGATCACGTGGCTGATCACACACCTGTCACGTGACTGATCATGCACTGATCACGTGGCACTCATGCACTGATCACGTGGCTGATCATACTCTGCTCACGTAACTGATCATGCACACATCACGTGGCTAACATGCACTGCTCCCGTGGCTGATCATGCAATGATCACGTAGCTACCATATAATGGTCACGTGACTGATCATGCACTGATCACGTAAATGATCATGCACTGTTGTCGTGACTGATCATGTACTGATCACGTGACTGATCATGCACTGATCACGTGGCTATCATGCACTGATCACGTGGCTGATCATGCAATGATCATGTAGCTACCATGTACTGGTCACGTGACTGATCATGCACTGATCACGTAATTGATCATGCACTGATCACGTGGCTGATCATGCACTGATCACGTGACTGATCATGCACTGATCACGTGACTGATCATGCACTGATCACGTGGCTATCATGCACTGATCACGTGGCTGATCATGCACTGATCACGTGGCTATCATGCACTGATCACGTGACTGATCATGCACTGATCACGTAGCTGATCATGCACTGATCACGTGGCTGATCATGCACTGATCACGTGGCTTATCATGCACTGATCATGTGACTGATCATGTGCTGATCATGTTTGGTGTCATACACTGATCATGTGCCTCTGGAGGCAATGAACATAGAGCTGAGTAGGCACGAATCAGTCAGCAGGCTATAATCATGGAACTCAGCTGTGAGAAATCATGCTGCTCAGCTGGCAATAATCAAGTAGATGAGCAGGCAGGAATTACACAGCACAGGTGGCAATTGTCAAGCAGATGACAGGCAGGAATCGTGCAGCTCAGCTGGCAATTGTCAAGCAGATGAGCAGACAGTAATCACGCAGCTCAGCAGGCCTGATCACGTGACTGAGCATGCACTGATCACGTGGCTCATGCACTGATCACGTGACTGATCATGCACTGATCACGTGATTGTCATGCACTGATCACGTGGCTATCATGCACTGATCACGTGGCTGATCATGCACTGATCACGTGACTGATCATGCACTGATCACGTGGCTATCATGCACTGATCACGTGGCTGATCATGCACTGATCACGGGACTGATCATGCACTGATCACGTGCTATCATGCACTGATCACATGACTGACATGCACTGATCACGTGGCTGATCATACACTGATCACGTGACTGATCATGCACTGATCACGTGGCTATCATGCACTGATCACGTGGCTGATCATGCACTGATCACGTAGCTACCATGCACTGATCACGTGACTGATCATGCACTGATCACGTGACTGATCATGCACTGATCACGTGGCTATCATGCACTGATCACGTGGCTGATCATGCACTGATCACGTGCCTGATCATGCACTGATCACGTGACTGATCATGCACTGATCACGTGACTGATCATGCACTGATCACGTGGCTATCATGCACTGATCACGTGGCTGATCATGCACTGATCACGTAGCTACCATGTACTGGTCACGTGACTGATCATGCACTGATCACGTGACTGATCATGCACTGATCACGTGGCTATCATGCACTGATCACGTGACTGATCATGCACTGATCACGTGCCTGATCATGCACTGATCACGTGACTGATCATGCACTGATCACGTGCTATCATGCACTGATCACGTGGCTGATCATGCACTGATCACGTGGCTATCATGCACTGATCACGTGGCTATCATGCACTGATCACGTGGCTGATCATGCACTGATACCGTGACTGAGCATGCACTGATCACATGACTATCATGTAGTGATCACGTGACTTAATGGCGCTGATCATGTGACTGATCATGCGCTGATCATGTTTGCTATCATACACTGATCATGTGCCTCTGGAGGCAATAAACAAAGAGCTGAGTAGGCACGAATCAAACAGTCAGCAGGCAATAATCATGGAACTCAGCTGTGAGGAATCATGCTGCTCAGCTGGCAATAATCAAGCAGCTGAGCAGGCAGGAATTACGCAGCACAGCTGGCAATTGTCAAGCAGATGACAGGCAGGAATCGTGCAGCTCAGCTGGCAATTGTCAAGCAGATGAGCAGACAGTAATCACGCAGCTCAGCAGGCCCTGATCACGTGACTGAGCATGCACTGTTCACGTGGCTGATCATACACTGATCACGTGATTGATCATGCACTGATCACGTGGATATCATGCACTGATCACGTGGCTGATCATACACTGATCACGTGACTGATCATGCACTGATCACGTGGCTATCATGCACTGATCACGTGGCTGATCATGCACTGATCACGTGGCTGATCACACACTGTCACGTGACTGATCATGCACTGATCACGTGGCACTCATGCACTGATCACGTGGCTGATCATACACTGATCACGTAACTGATCATGCACACATCACGTGGCTATCATGCACTGCTCACGTGGCTGATCATGCAATGATCACGTAGCTACCATATACTGGTCACGTGACTGATCATGCACTGATCACGTAAATGATCATGCACTGATCACGTGACTGATCATGCACTGATCACGTGACTGATCATGCACTGATCACGTGGCTATCATGCACTGATCACGTGGCTGATCATGCACTGATCACGTGGCTGATCATGCACTGATCACGTGACTGATCATGCACTGATCACGTGGCTGATCATGCACTGATCACGTGGCTGATCATGCACTGATCACGTGACTGATCATGCACTGATCACGTGGCTTATCATGCACTGATCATGTGACTGATCATGCACTGATCATGTTTGGTGTCATACACTGATCATGTGCCTCTGGAGGCAATGAACAAAGAGCTGAGTAGGCAGGAATCAGTCAGCAGGCAATAATCATGGAACTCAGCTCTGAGAAATCATGCTGCTCAGCTGGCAATAATCAAGTAGATGAGCAGGCAGGAATTACGCAGCACAGGTGGCAATTGTCAAGGAGATGACAGGCAGGAATCGTGCAGCTCAGCTGGCAATTGTCAAGCAGATGAGCAGACAGTAATCAACCAGCTCAGCAGGCCCTGATCACGTGAGTGAGCATGCACTGTTCACGTGGCTGATCACACACCTATCACGTGACTGATCATGCACTGATCACGTGGCTCTAATGCTCTGATCACGTGATTGTGCATGCACTGATCACATAATTGTATGCATTGATCACGTGGCTATCATGCACTGAAGACGTGACTGATCATGCACTGATCATGTGACTGATCATGCCCTGATCACGTAGCTATCTTGCACTGATCACTTGGCTGATCATACACTCATCACGGGACTGATCGTGCACTGATCATGGGGCTATCATGCATTGATTAAATGACTCCAAATGCACTGATCACGTAGATGATCATGCACTGATCACGTGACTGACCATGCACTAATAACGTGACTGATCATGCACTGATCACGTGACTATCTTGCCCTGATCACGTGGCTATCATGCACTGATCACTTGACTGATCATGCACTGATCACGTGACTGATCATGCACTGATCACGTGGCTATCATGCACTGATCACGTGGCTGATCATGCAATGATTATATAGCTACCATGTACCGGTCCCGTGACCGATCATACACCCATCAGGTGACTGATCATGCACTGATCACGTGGCTATAATGAACTGATCACGTGGCTTATCATACACTGTTCACGTGCCTGGCCATGCACAGTTCACGTGACTAATCATGCACTGATCACTTGGCTGATCATGCACTGATACCGTGACTGAGCATGAACTGATCACATGACTATCATGTAGTGATCACGTGACTTAATGGTGCTGATCATGTGATGATCATGCGCTGATCATGTTTGCTATTATACACTGATATGTGCCTCTGGAGGCAATAAACAAAGAGCTGAGTAGGCACGAATCAAACAGTCAGCAGGCAATAATCAGGAACTCAGCTGTGAGGAATCATGCTTCTCAGCTGGCAATAATCAACCAGCTGAGCAGGCAGGAATTACGCAGCACAGCTGGCAATTGTCAAGCAGATGAGCAGACAATAATCACGCAGCTCAGCAGGCCCTGATCACGTGACTGAGAATGCACTGTTCACGGGGCTGATCATACACTGATCACGTGATTGATCATGCACTGATCACTTGGATATCATGCACTGATCACGTGGCTGATCATACACTGTTTACGTGTCTGACCATGCACTGCTCACGTGGCTGATCATACACTGCTCACGTAAGTGATCATGCACTGATCACGTGGCTATCATGCACTGATCACGTGGCTGAACACGCACTGTTCACGTGGCTGATCACACACCCGTCACGTGACTGATCATGCACTGATCATGTGGCACTCATGCACTGATCACGAGGCTGATCATACCCTTCTCAGGTAACTGATCATGCCCCCATCAGGTGGCTATCATGCACTGCACACGTGGCTGGTCATGCAATAATCACGTAGCTACCATATACTGGTCACGTGACTGATCATGCACAGATCACGTAAATGATCATGCACTGTTCACGTGACTGATCATGTACTGAACACGTGGCTGATCATGCACTGATCACGTGGCTATCATGCACTGCTTACGTGGCTGATGATGTACTGATCACGTAAGAGATCATGCACTGATCACGTGACTGATCATGCACTGATCACGTAAATGATCATGCACTGACCACGTGACTGATCATGCACTTATCACGTGACTGATCATGCACTGATCACGTGGCTATCATGCACTGATTACGTGGCTGATCATACACTGACTGATCATGCACTGGTTGATCATGCACTGATCACGTGACTGATCATGCACTGATCACGTGACTGATCATGCACTGATCACGTGGCTGATCATGCACTGATCACGTGGATATCATGCACTGATCACGTGGCTGATCACACATGTATCACGTGACTGATCATGCACTGATCACGTGGCTATCATGCACTGATCACGTGGCTATCATGCACTGATCACGTGGCTGATCATGCAATGATCACGTAGCTATCATGTAGTGGTCACGTGACTGATCATGCACTGATCACGTAATTGGTCATGCACTGATCACGTGGCTGATCATGCACTGATCACGTGACTGATCATGCACTGATCACGTGGTTGATCATGCACTGATCACGTGACTGATCATGCACTGGTCACCTGGCTTATCATCCATTGATCATGTGACTGATCATGTGCTGACCATGTTTGGTGTCATACACTGATCATGTGCCTCTGGAGGCAATGAACAAAGAGCTGAGTAGGCAGGAATCAGTCAGCAGGCAATAATCATGGAACTCAGCTCTGAGAAATCATGCTGCTCAGCTGGCAATAATCAAGCAGATGAGTAGGCAGGAATTACGCAGCACAGGTGGCAATTGTCAAGGAGATGACAGGCAGGAATCGTGCAGCTCAGCTTGCAATTGTCAAGCAGATGAGCAACAGAAATCATTTCGCTCAGCAGGCCCTGATCACGTGACTGAGCATGCACTGTTCACGTGCCTGATCACACACCTATCACGTGACTGATCATGCACATATCACGTGGCTCTCATGCACTGATCACGTGATTGTGCATGCACTGATTACTTAATTGTTTGCACTGATAATGTGGCTATCATGCACTGATGACGTGGCTGATCATGCACAGATCATGTGACTGATCATGCACTGATCACGTAGCTATTTTGCATTGATCACTTGGCTGATCATACATTCATCACGGGACTGATCATGCACTGATCACGGCGCTCTCATGCATTGATTACATGACTCCACATGCACTGATAACGTGGTTGATCATACAGTGATCACGTGACTGATCATGCACTGATCACGTGACTCATCATGCACTGATCACGTGACTGATCATGCACTGATCAGTTGGCTATCATGCACTGATTACTTGGCTGATCATTCACTGATCACGTGACTGATAATGCACTGATCATCTGGCTATCATGCACTCATTATCTGGCTATCGTGCACTGATCACTTGGCTGGTCATACACTGATCTCGTACCTGGTCATGCACAGATTACATGACTGAACATGCTCTGATCACGTGATTGACCATGCACTGATCACGTGGCTATCATGCACTACTCACGTGGTTGATCATGCAATGATCATGTAGCTACCATGTACCGGTCACGTGACTGATCATACACCCATCAGGAGACGGATCATGCACTGATCACGTGGCTATCATGCACTGTTCACGTGGCTGATCATACACTGATCACCTGCCTGGTCATGCACAGATCACGTGACTAATCATGAACTGATCACGTAGCTATCATGCACTGGTCACCTGGCTGATCATGCACTGATCACGTGGGTATCATGCAATGATCACGTGGCTATCATGCACTGTTCACGTGGCTGATCATACACTGATCACCTGCCTGGTCATGCACAGATCACGTGACTAATCATGAACTGATCACGTAGCTATCATGCACTGGTCACCTGGCTGATCATGCACTGATCACGTGGGTATCATGCAATGATCACGTGGCTATCATGCACTGATCACGTGGCTGATCATGCACTGATACCGTGACTGAGCATGCACTGATCACATGACTATCATGTAGTGATCACGTGACTTAATGGCGCTGATCATGTGACTGATCATGCGCTGATCATGTTTGCTCTCATACACTGATCATGTGCCTCTGGAGGCAATAAACAAAGAGCTGAGTAGGCACGAATCAAACAGTCAGCAGGCAATACTCATGGAACTCAGCTGTGAGGAATCATGCTGCTCAGCTGGCAATAATCAAGCAGCTGAGCAGGCAGGAATTACGCAGCACAGCTGGCCATTGTCAAGCAGATGACAGGCAGGAATCGTGCAGCTCAGCTGGCAATTGTCAAGCAGATGAGCAGACAGTAATCACGCAGCTCAGCAGGCCCTGATCACGTGACTGAGCATGCACTGTTCACGTGGCAGATCATACACTGATCACGTGATTGATCATGCACTGATCACTTGTACATCATGCACTGATCACGTGGCTGATCATACACTGTTCACGAGTCTTACCATGCACTGATCACGTGGCAGATCATACACTGCTCACGTAAATGATCATGCACTGATCACGTGGCTATCATGCACTGATCATGTGGCTGAACATGCACTGTTCACGTGGCTGATCACACACCTGTCACGTGACTGATCATGCACTGATCACGTGGCACTCATGCACTGATCACGTGGGTGATCATACTCTGCTCACGTAACTGATCATGCACACATCACGTGGCTATCATGCACTGCTCATGTGGCCCGTCATGGAATGATCACGTAGCTACCATATACTGTTCACGTGACTGATCATGCACAGATCACGTAAATGATCATGCACTGTTCACGTGACTGATCATGTACTGATCACGTGACTGATCATGCACTGTTCACGTGACTGATCATGCACTGATCACGTGGCTATCATGCACTGATCACGTGGCTGATCATACACTGATCACGTGCCTGGTCATGCACAGATCATGAGACTACTCATGAAGTGATCACGTGGCTATCATGCACTGATCACGTGGATATCATGCACTGATCACGTGGCTGATAACACATGTGTCACGTGACTGATCATGCACTGATCACGTGGCTATCATGCACTGATCACGTGGCTGATCATGGAATGATCACGTAGCTACAATGTACTGGTCACGTAACTGATCATGCACTGATCACCAAATTGATCCTACCCTGATAACGTGGCACATCACGCTGATCACGTGGCTGATCACACACGTATCACGTGACTGTTCATGTAAACATCACGTGACTAATCATGAAGTGAGCACGTGGCTATCCTGCACTGATCACGTGGACATCATGCACTGATCACGTGGCTGATCACACACGTATCACGTGACTGATCATGCACTGATCACGTGACTATCATGCACTGATCACGTGGCTGATCCTGCAATGATCACCTAGCTACCATGTACTGGTAACGTGACTGATCATGCATTGATCACTTAATTGATCATGCATTGATCACGTGGCTGATCGTGCACTGATCACGTGACTGATCATGCACTGATCACGTGACTGCTCATGCACTGATCACGTGACTATCATGCACTGCTCACGTGGCTGATCATGCAATGATCACGCAGCTACCATGTACTGGTCACAGGACTGATCATGCACTGATCACGTAATTGATTATGCACTGATCACCTGGCTTATCATGCATTGATCATGTGACTGATCATGTGCTGATCATTTTTGGTGTCACACACTGATCATGTGCCTCTGGAGGCAATGAACATAGAGCTGAGTAGGCAGGAGTCAGTCAGCAGGCTATAATCATGGAACTCAACTCTAAGAAATCATGCTGCTCAGCTGGCAATCATCAAGTAGATGAGCAGGCAGGAATTACACAGCACAGGTGGCAATTGTCAAGGAGATGACAGGCAGGAATCGTGCAGCTCAGCTGGCAATTGTCAAGCAGATGAGCAGACAGTAATCACGCAGCTCAGCAGGTCTTGATCACGTGACTGAGTATGTACTGATCACGTGGCTCATGCACTGATCACGTGATTGCACATGCACTGATCACGTAATTGTATGCACTGATCACGTGGCTATCATGCACTGATGACGTGGCTGATCAGGCACTGATCATGTGACTGATCTTGCACTAATCATGTAGCTATCTGGCACTTATCACTTGGCTGATCATACACTCATCACGGGACTGACTGTGCACTGATCATGGCGTTATCATGCATTGATTATATGACTCCACATGCACTGATCACGTGGATGATCATACTCTTCTCAGGTAACTGATCATGCGCACATCAGGTGGCTATCATGCACTGCACACGTGGCTGGTCATGCAATGATCACATAGCTACCATGTACTGGTCACGTGACTGATCATGCACTGATCACGTAATTGATCATGCACTGATCACGTGGCTGATCATACACTGATCACGTGACTGATCATGCACTGTTCATGTGACTGATCATGCACTGATCACGTGACTCATCATGCACTGATCACGTGACTGATCATGCACTGATCAGTTGGCTATCATGCACTGATTACTTGGCTGATCATTCACTGATCACGTGACTGATAATGCACTGATCATCTGGCTATCATGCACTCATTATCTGGCTATCGTGCACTGATCACTTGGCTGGTCATACACTGATCTCGTGCCTGGTCATGCACAGATTACATGACTGAACATGCTCTGATCACGTGATTGACCATGCACTGATCACGTGGCTATCATGCACTACTCACGTGGTTGATCATGCAATGATCATGTAGCTACCATGTACCGGTCAGGTGACTGATCATACACCCATCAGGAGACGGATCATGCACTGATCACGTGGCTATCATGCACTGTTCACGTGGCTGATCATACACTGATCACCTGCCTGGTCATGCACAGATCACGTGACTAATCATGAACTGATCACGTAGCTATCATGCACTGATCACCTGGCTGATCATGCACTGATCACGTGGGTATCATGCAATGATCACGTGGCTATCATGCACTGATCACGTGGCTGATCATGCACTGATACCGTGACTGAGCATGCACTGATCACATGAGTATCATGTAGTGATCACGTGACTTAATGGCGCTGATCATGTGACTGATCATGCGCTGATCATGTTTGCTCTCATACACTGATCATGTGCCTCTGGAGGCAATAAACAAAGAGCTGAGTAGGCACGAATCAAACAGTCAGCAGGCAATACTCATGGAACTCAGCTGTGAGGAATCATGCTGCTCAGCTGGCAATAATCAAGCAGCTGAGCAGGCAGGAATTACGCAGCACAGCTGGCCATTGTCAAGCAGATGACAGGCAGGAATCGTGCAGCTCAGCTGGCAATTGTCAAGCAGATGAGCAGACAGTAATCACGCAGCTCAGCAGGCCCTGATGACGTGACTGAGCATGCACTGTTCACGTGGCAGATCATACACTGATCACGTGATTGATCATGCACTGATCACTTGGACATCATGCACTGATCACGTGGCTGATCATACACTGTTCACGTGTCTGACCATGCACTGATCACGTGGCAGATCATACACTGCTCACGTAACTGATCATGCACTGATCACGTGGCTATCATGCACTGATCACGTGGCTATCATGCACTGACCACGTAGCTATCATGTAGTGGTCACGTGACTGATCATGCACTGATCACGTGGCACTCATGCACTGATCACGTGGGTGATCATACTCTGCTCACGTAACTGATCATGCACACATCACGTGGCTCTCATGCACTGCTCATGTGGCCCGTCATGGAATGATCACGTAGCTACCATATACTGGTCACGTGACTGATGATGCACAGATCACGTAAATGATCATGCACTGTTCACGTGACTGATCATGTACTGATCACGTGACTGATCATGCACTGTTCACGTGACTGATCATGCACTGATCACGTGGCTATCATGCACTGATCACGTGGCTGATCATACACTGATCACGTGCCTGGTCATGCACAGATCATGAGACTACTCATGAAGTGATCACGTGGCTATCATGCACTGATCACGTGGATATCATGCACTGATCACGTGGCTGATAACACATGTATCACGTGACTGATCATGCACTGATCACGTGGCTATCATGCACTGATCACGTGGCTGATCATGGAATGATCACGTAGCTACAAGGTACTGGTCACGTAACTGATCATGCACTGATCACCAAATTGATCCTACCCTGATAATGTGGCACATCATGCTGATCACGTGGCTGATCACACACGTATCACGTGACTGTTCATGTAAACATCACGTGACTAATCATGAAGTGAGCACGTGGCTATCCTGCACTGATCACGTGGACATCATGCACTGATCACGTGGCTGATCACAGACGTATCACGTGACTGATCATGCACTGATCACGTGACTATCATGCACTGATCACGTGGCTGATCCTGCAATGATCACCTAGCTACCATGTACTGGTAACGTGACTGATCATGCATTGATCACTTAATTGATCATGCATTGATCACGTGGCTGATCGTGCACTGATCACGTGACTGATCATGCACTGATCACGTGACTGCTCATGCACTGATCACGCAGCTACCATGTACTGGTCACAGGACTGATCATGCACTGATCACGTAATTGATTATGCACTGATCACCTGGCTTATCATGCATTGATCATGTGACTGATCATGTGCTGATCATTTTTGGTGTCACACACTGATCATGTGCCTCTGGAGGCAATGAACATAGAGCTGAGTAGGCAGGAGTCAGTCAGCAGGCTATAATCATGGAACTCAACTCTAAGAAATCATGCTGCTCAGCTGGCAATCATCAAGTAGATGAGCAGGCAGGAATTACACAGCACAGGTGGCAATTGTCAAGGAGATGACAGGCAGGAATCGTGCAGCTCAGCTGGCAATTGTCAAGCAGATGAGCAGACAGTAATCACGCAGCTCAGCAGGTCTTGATCACGGGACTGAGTATGTACTGATCACGTGGCTCATGCACTGATCACGTGATTGCACATGCACTGATCACGTAATTGTATGCACTGATCACGTGGCTATCATGCACTGATGACGTGGCTGATCAGGCACTGATCATGTGACTGATCTTGCACTAATCATGTAGCTATCTGGCACTTATCACTTGGCTGATCATACACTCATCACGGGACTGACCGTGCACTGATCATGGCGTTATCATGCATTGATTATATGACTCCACATGCACTGATCACGTGGATGATCATACTCTTCTCAGGTAACTGATCATGCGCACATCAGGTGGCTATCATGCACTGCACACGTGGCTGGTCATGCAATGATCACATAGCTACCATGTACTGGTCACGTGACTGATCATGCACTGATCACGTAATTGATCATGCACTGATCACGTGGCTGATCATACACTGATCACGTGACTGATCATGCACTGTTCATGTGACTGATCATGCACTGATCACGTGACTCATCATGCACTGATCACGTGACTGATCATGCACTGATCAGTTGGCTATCATGCACTGATTACTTGGCTGATCATTCACTGATCACGTGACTGATAATGCACTGATCATCTGGCTATCATGCACTCATTATCTGGCTATCGTGCACTGATCACTTGGCTGGTCATACACTGATCTCGTGCCTGGTCATGCACAGATTACATGACTGAACATGCTCTGATCACGTGATTGACCATGCACTGATCACGTGGCTATCATGCACTACTCACGTGGTTGATCATGCAATGATCATGTAGCTACCATGTACCGGTCAGGTGACTGATCATACACCCATCAGGAGACGGATCATGCACTGATCACGTGGCTATCATGCACTGTTCACGTGGCTGATCATACACTGATCACCTGCCTGGTCATGCACAGATCACGTGACTAATCATGAACTGATCACGTAGCTATCATGCACTGATCACCTGGCTGATCATGCACTGATCACGTGGGTATCATGCAATGATCACGTGGCTATCATGCACTGATCACGTGGCTGATCATGCACTGATACCGTGACTGAGCATGCACTGATCACATGAGTATCATGTAGTGATCACGTGACTTAATGGCGCTGATCATGTGACTGATCATGCGCTGATCATGTTTGCTCTCATACACTGATCATGTGCCTCTGGAGGCAATAAACAAAGAGCTGAGTAGGCACGAATCAAACAGTCAGCAGGCAATACTCATGGAACTCAGCTGTGAGGAATCATGCTGCTCAGCTGGCAATAATCAAGCAGCTGAGCAGGCAGGAATTACGCAGCACAGCTGGCCATTGTCAAGCAGATGACAGGCAGGAATCGTGCAGCTCAGCTGGCAATTGTCAAGCAGATGAGCAGACAGTAATCACGCAGCTCAGCAGGCCCTGATGACGTGACTGAGCATGCACTGTTCACGTGGCTGATCATACACTGATCACGTGATTGATCATGCACTGATCACTTGGACATCATGCACTGATCACGTGGCTGATCATACACTGTTCACGTGTCTGACCATGCACTGATCACGTGGCAGATCATACACTGCTCACGTAAATGATCATGCACTGATCACGTGGCTATCATGCACTGATCACGTGGCTGAACATGCACTGTTCACGTGGCTGATCACACACCTGTCACGTGACTGATCATGCACTGATCACGTGGCACTCATGCACTGATCACGTGGGTGATCATACTCTGCTCACGTAACTGATCATGCACACATCACGTGGCTATCATGCACTGCTCATGTGGCCCGTCATGGAATGATCACGTAGCTACCATGTACTGGTCACAGGACTGATCATGCACTGATCACGTAATTGATTATGCACTGATCACCTGGCTTATCATGCATTGATCATGTGACTGATCATGTGCTGATCATTTTTGGTGTCACACACTGATCATGTGCCTCTGGAGGCAATGAACATAGAGCTGAGTAGGCAGGAGTCAGTCAGCAGGCTATAATCATGGAACTCAACTCTAAGAAATCATGCTGCTCAGCTGGCAATCATCAAGTAGATGAGCAGGCAGGAATTACACAGCACAGGTGGCAATTGTCAAGGAGATGACAGGCAGGAATCGTGCAGCTCAGCTGGCAATTGTCAAGCAGATGAGCAGACAGTAATCACGCAGCTCAGCAGGTCTTGATCACGGGACTGAGTATGTACTGATCACGTGGCTCATGCACTGATCACGTGATTGCACATGCACTGATCACGTAATTGTATGCACTGATCACGTGGCTATCATGCACTGATGACGTGGCTGATCAGGCACTGATCATGTGACTGATCTTGCACTAATCATGTAGCTATCTGGCACTTATCACTTGGCTGATCATACACTCATCACGGGACTGACCGTGCACTGATCATGGCGTTATCATGCATTGATTATATGACTCCACATGCACTGATCACGTGGATGATCATACTCTTCTCAGGTAACTGATCATGCGCACATCAGGTGGCTATCATGCACTGCACACGTGGCTGGTCATGCAATGATCACATAGCTACCATGTACTGGTCACGTGACTGATCATGCACTGATCACGTAATTGATCATGCACTGATCACGTGGCTGATCATACACTGATCACGTGACTGATCATGCACTGTTCATGTGACTGATCATGCACTGATCACGTGGCTATCACGCACTGATCACATGGATGATCATACACTAATCACGTGCCTGGTAATGCACAGATCACGGGACTACTCATGAAGTGATCACGTGGCTATCATGCACTGATCACGTGGATATCATGCACTGATCACGTGGCTGATCACACATGTATCACGTGACTGATCATGCACTGATCACGTGGCTATCATGCACTGATCACGTGGCTATCATGCACTGATCACGTAGCTATCATGTAGTGGTCATGTGACTGATCATGCACTGATCACGTAATTGGTCATGCACTGATCACGTGGCTGCTCATGCACTGATCACGTGACTGATCATGCACTGATCACGTGGCTGATCATGCACTGATCACGTGACTGATCATGCACTGGTCACCTGGCTTATCATCCATTGATCATGTGACTGATCATGTGCTGACCATGTTTGGTGTCATACACTGATCATGTGCCTCTGGAGGCAATGAACAAAGAGCTGAGTAGGCAGGAATCAGTCAGCAGGCAATAATCATGGAACTCAGCTCTGAGAAATCATGATGCTCAGCTGGGAATAATCAAGCAGATGAGTAGGCAGGAATTACGCAGCACAGGTGGCAATTGTCAAGGAGATGACAGGCAGGAATTTTGCAGCTCAGCTTGCAATTGTCAAGCAGATGAGCAGACAGTAATCATGTCGCTCAGCAGGCCCTGATCACGTGACTGAGCATGCACTGTTCACGTGGCTGATCACACACCTATCACATGACTGATCATGCACATATCACGTGGCTCTCATGCACTGATCATGTGATTGCGCATGCACTGTTTACTTAATTGTTTGCACTGATAATGTGGCTATCATGCACTGATGACGTGGCTGATCATGCACAGATCATGTGCCTGATCATGCACTGATCACGTAGCTATTTTGCATTGATCACTTGGCTGATCATACACTCATCACGGGACTGATCATGCACTGATCATGGCGCTATCATGCATTGATTACATGACTCTACATGCACTGATAACGTGGTTGATCATACACTGATCACGTGACTGATCATGCACTGATCACGTGACTGATCATGCACTGATCAGTTGGCTATCATGCACTGATTACTTGGCTGATCATTCACTGATCACGTGACTGATAATGCACTGATCATCTGGCTATCATGCAGTCATTACCTGGCTATCGTGCACTGATCACGTGGTTGATAATACACTGATCACGAGACTGATCATGCACTGATCACGTCTATATCATGCACTGATCACATGACTGCTCATGCACTGATTACGTGGATGATCATACACTGATCATGTGATAGATCATGCAGTGATCACGTGGCTATCATGCACTGATCAATTGGTTGATCATACTCTGCTCCCGAAACAGATCATGCACTGATCACGTGGCTATCATGCACTGCTCACGTGGCTGAACAGGCAATGATCACGTAGCTACCATGTACTGGTCACGTGAGTGATCATGCACTGATCACGTAATGGATCATGCACTGATCACGTGGCTGATCATACACTGATCACGTGACTGACCATGCACTGATCACGTGACTGACCATGCACTGATGACGTGACTGATCATGCACTGATCACGTGTCTATCATGCACTGATCACTTGGCTGGACATACACTGATCACGTGTCTGGTCATGCACTGATCACGTGGCTGATCATGCACTGATCACGTGACTGATCATGCACTGATCACGTGGCTATCATGCACTGCTCACGTTGCTGATCATGCAATGGTCACGCAGCTACCATGTACTGGTCACATGACTGATCATGCACTGATCACGTAATTGATCATGTACTGATCACGTGGCTGATCATGCACTGATCACCTGACTGATCATGCACTGATCACGTGGCTGATCATGCAATAATCACCTAGCTACCATGTACTGGTCACATGATTGATCATATACTGATCACGTAATTGATCATGCACCTATCAAGTGTTTGAACATGCACTGATCATGTGATGGATCATGCACTGATCACGTGGCTGATCATGCACTGATCACGTTACTGATCATGCACTGATCACCTGGCTTTCATGCATTGATCATGTGACTGATCATCTGCTGATCATGTTTGGTGTTATACACTGATCATGTGCCTCTGGAGGCAATGAAAAAAGAGCTGAGTAGGCAGGAATCAGTCAGCAGGCAATAATCGTGGAACTCAGCTCTGAGAAATCATGCTGCTCAGCTGGCAATAATCAAGTAGATGAGCAGGCAGGAATTACGCAGCCCATGTGGCAATTGTCAAGGAGATGACAGGCAGGAATCGTGCAGCTCAGCTGGCAATTGTCAAGCAGATGAGCAGACAGTAATCACGCAGCTCAGCAGGCCCTGATCACATTACTGAGCATGCAGTGTTCACGTAGCTGATCACACACCTATCACGTGACTGATCATGCACTGATCACATGGCTATCCTGCACTGATCACGTGGCTGCTCATACACTGATCACGTGCCTGGTAAGGCACAGATCACGTGACTACTCATGAAGTGATCACGTGGCTATCATGCACTGATCACGTGGCTATCATGAACTGATCACGTGGCTATCAGGCACTGATGACGTGGCTGATCATGCACTGATCATGTGACTGACCATGCACTGATCACGTAGCTATCTTTCACTGATCACTTGACTGATCATACACTCATCACGGGACTGATCGTGCACTGATCACGGCGCTATCATGCATTGATTACATGACTCCACATGCACTGATCACGTGGATGATCATGCACTTATCACGTGACTGATAATGCACTGATCACGTGGCTATCATGCACAGATCACGTAGCTATCATGCACTGATCACGTGACTGATCATGCACTGATCACGTGACTGATCATGCACAGATCACGTGGCTATCATGCACTGATCACGTGACTGATCATGCACTGATCACGTGGCTGAACATGCACTGTTCACGTGGCTGATCACAAACCTGTCACGTGACTGATCATGCACTGATCACGTGGCACTCATGCACTGTTCACGTGGCTGATCATACACTGATCACGTGACTGATCATGCACTGATCACGTGGCTATCATGCACTGATTACTTGGCTGGTCATACACTGATCACGAGCCTGGTTATGCACAGATTACATGACTGATCATGCACTGATCACGTGACTGATCATGCAAGATCATGTAGCTACCATGTACTGGTCACGTGACTGATCATACACCCATCAGGTGTCAGATCATGCACTGATCACGTGGCTATCATGCACTGTTCACGTGGCTGATCATACACTGATCACCTGCATGGTCATGCACAGATCACGTGACTAATCATCAAGTGATCACGTGGTTATCATGCACTGATCACGTGGCTATCATGCACTGATCAGGTGGCTGATCATGAAATGATCACGTAGCTACCATGTACTGGTCACGTGACTGATCATGCACTGATCATGTAATTGATCATGCACTGATCACGTGGATGCTCATGCACTGATCACGTGATTGATCATGCAATGATCACGTTACTGATCATGCACTGATCACGTGGCTATCATGCACTGCTCACGTGGCTGATCATACACTGATCATGTGATTGATCATGCACTTATCACGTGTCTATCATGCAGTGCTCACGTGGCTGATCCTGCAATGATCACGTAGCTAACATGTACTGGTCACGTGACTGATCAGGCAATGGTAACGTAATTGATCATGCACTGATCACGTGGCTGATCATCCACTGATACCGTGACTGAGCATGGATTGATCACATGACTATCATGTAGAGATGACGTGACTTAATGGTGCTGATCATGTGACTGATCATGCGCTGATCATGTTGCTATCATACACTGATCATGTGCCTCTGGAGGCAATAAACAAAGAGCTGAGTAGGCATGAATCAAACATCAGCAGGCAATAATCATGGAACTCAGCTGTGAGGATTCATGCTGCTCAGCTGGCAATAATCAAGCAGCTGAGCAGGCAGGAATTACGCAGCACAGCTGGCAATTGTCACGCAGATGACAGGCAGAAATCGTGCAGCTCAGCTGGCAATTGTCAAGCAGATGAGCAGACAGTAATCACGCAGCTCAGCAGGCCCTGATCACGTGACTGAGCATGCACTGTTCACGTGTCTGACCATGCACTGCTCACGTGGCTGATCATACAATGCTCACGTAACTGATCATGCACTGATCACGTGGCTATCATGCACTGATCACGTGGCTGAACATGCACTGTTCACGTCGCTGATCACACACCTGTCACGAGGCTGATCATGCAATGATCATGTAGCAACCATGTACTAGTCATGTGACTGATCATGCACTGATCACGTAATTGATCATGCACTGATCACGTGGCTCATCATGCACTTATCACGTGACTGTTCACGCACTGATCACTTGACTGATCATGCACTGATCACGTGGCTATAATGCACTGATCACATGGCGGATCATACACAGTTCATGTGCCTGGTCATGCACAGACCACGTGACTAATCATGAACTGATCACGTGGCTTAATTCACTGAATACGTGGATATCATGCACTGATTACGTGCCTGTCATGCACAGATCATGTGACTAATCATGAACTGATCACGTAGCTCTCATGCACTGATCACCTGGCTGATCATGCACTTATCACGTGGCTGATCATGCAATGATCACGTAGCTACCATGTACTGGTCACGTGACTGATCATGCACTGATCACGTAATTGATCATGCACTGATCACGTGGCTGATCATGCACTGATCACGTGACTGATCATGCACTGATCACGTGGCTGATCCTGCACTGATCACATGGCTATCATGCACTGCTCACGTGGCTGATCATGCAATGATCACGCAGCTACGATGTACTAGTCACATGACTGATCATGCACTGATCACGTAATTGATCATGCACTGATCACCTAGCTTATATGCACTGATCATGTGACTGATCATGTGCTGACCATGTTTGGTGTCATACACTTATCATGTGCCTCTGGAGGCAATGAACAAAGAGCTGAGTAGGCAGGAGTCAGTCAGCAGGCAATAATCATGGAACTCAGCTCCGAGAAATCATGCTGCTAAGCTGGCAATAATCAAGTAGATGAGCAGGCAGGAATTACACAACACAGGTGGCAATTGTCAAGGAGATGACAGGCAGGAATCGTGCAGCTAGGCTGGCAATTGTCAAGCAGATAAGCAGACAGTAATCACGCAGTTCAGCAGGCCCTGATCACGTGACTGAGCATGCACTGTTCACGTGGCTGATCACACACCTATTACGTGACTGATCATGCACTGATCACGTGATTGCGCATGCACTGATCACATAATTGTATGCACTGATAACGTGGCTATCATGCACTGATGACGTGGCTGATCATGCACTGATCATGTGACTGATCATGCACTGATCACGTAGCTATCTTGCACTGATCACTTGGCTGATCATACACTCATCACGGGACTGATCATTCACTGATCACGGCGCTATCATGCATTGATTACATGACTCCACATGCACTGTTCACGTGGATGATCATACACTGATCACGTGACTGATCATGCACTGATCACGTGACTGACCATGCACTGATCACGTGACTGATCATGCCTTGATCAGTTGGCTATCATGCACTGATTACTTGGCTGGTCATACACTGATCACGTGACTGATAATGCACTGATCATCTGGCTATCATGCACTCATTTCCTGGCTATCGTGCACTGATCACGTGGTTGATCATACACTGATCACGAGACTGATCATGCACTGATCACGTGAATGATCATACACTGATCATGTGACAGATCAAGCAGTGATCACGTGGCTATCATGCACTGATCAAGTGGCTGATCATACTCTGCTCCCGAAACTGATCATGCAGTGATCACGTGGCGATCATGCACTGCTCCCGTGGCTGATCATGCCATGCACTGATCAAGTGGCTGATCATACTCTGCTCCCGAAACTGATCATGCAGTGATCACATGGCTATCATGCACTGCTCCCGTGGCTGATCATGCCATGCACTGATCAAGTGGCTGATCATACTCTGCTCTCGAAACTGATCATGCAGTGATCACACGGCTATCATGCACTGCTCATGTGGCTGATCATGCAATGATCACGTAGCTACCATGTTCTGGTCACGTGAGTGATCATGCACTAATCACGTAATTGATCATGCACTGTTCACATGACTGATCATGCACTGATCACGTGACTGATCATGCCCTGATCTCGTGGCTACCATGCACGGCTCACGTGGCTGATCATGAAATGATCACCTAGCTACCATGTACCGGTCACGTGACTGATCATGCACTGATGACGTAATTGATCATGCACTGATCACGTGGCTGATCATACACTGATCAAGTAAATGATCATGCACTGATCAAGTAAATGATCATGCACTGATCACGTGGCTGATCACAGACGTATCACGTGACTGATCATGCACTGGTTACGTGGCTATCATGCATTGATCACGTGGCTGATCATGCACTGATCACGTAATTGACCATGCACTGATCACCTGGCTTATCATGCATTGATCATGTGACTGATCATGTGCTGATCATGTTTGGTGTCATACACTTATCATGTGCCTCTGGAGGCAATGAACAAAGAGCTGAGTAGGCAGGAATCAGTCAGCAGGCAATAATCATGGAACTCAGCTCTGAGAAATCATGCTGCTCAGCTGGCAATAATCAAGTAGATGAGCAGGCAGGAATTACACAGCACAGGTGGCAATTGTCAAGGAGATTACAGGCATGAATCGTGCAGCTCAGCTGGCAATTGTCAAGCAGATGAGCAGACAGTAATCACGCAGCTCAGGAGGCCCTGATCACGTGACTGAGCATGCACTGATCACGTGGCTGATCACACACCTATCATGTGAATGATTATGCACTGATCACCTGGCTCTCATGCACTGATCACGTGATTGTGCATGCACTGTTCATGTAATTGTATGCACTGACCTCGTGGCTATCATGCACGGCTCACGTGGCTGATCATGCAATGATCACGTAGCTACCATGTACAGTTCACGTGACTGATCATGTACTGATCATGTGGCTGATCATGCACTGATCACGTGGCTGATCATACACTGATCACGTGACTGATCATGCACTGATCACGTGACTGATCATGCACTGATCACGTGAATATCATGCACTGATCACAATGCTGGTCATACACTGATCTCGTGCCTGGTCCTGCACAGATTACATGACTGATCATGCACTGATCACGTGACTGATCATGCACTGATCACGTGGCTACATGCACTACTCACATGGCTGATCATGCAATGATCATGTACCTACCATGTACCGGACACGTGACTGATCATACACCCCTCAGGTGACTGATCATGCACTGATCACCTGGCTATCATGCACTGATCAAGTGGCTGATCATACACTGATCACATGCCTTGTCCTGCACAGATCATGTGACTACTCATGAAGTGATCACGTGGCTATCATGCACTGATCACGTGGATATCATGTACTGATCACGTGGCTGATCACAGACGTATCACGTGACTGATCACGCACTGGTCACGTGGCTATCATGCACTAATCACGTGGGTATCATGCACTGATCACGTGGCTGATCATGCAGTGATCAGGTAGCTACAATGTAATGGACACGTGACTGATCACGCACTGATCACGTGACTGATCATGCACTGATCACATGGCTGATCATGCACTGATCACGTGGCTATCATGCACTGCTCACGTGGCTGATCATCCAATGATCATGCAGCTACCATGTACTGGTCACGTGACTGATCATGCACTGATCATGTAATTGATCATGCACTGATCCCATGGCTCATCATGCACTGATCACGTGACTTTCACGCACTGATCACCTGACTGATCATGCACTGATCACGTGGCTATAATGCACTGATTACGTGGATACCATGCACTGATTACATGCCTGTCATGCACAGATCAGGTGACTAATCATGAACTGATCACGTAGGTATCATGCACTGATCACGTGGTTGATCATACACTGTTCACGTGTCTGATCATGCACTGATCACGTGGCTGATCATACACTGCTCACGTAGCTGATCATGCACTGATCACGTGTCTATCATGCAGTGCTCACGTGGCTGATCCTGCAATGATCACGTAGCTACCATGTCCTGGTCACGTGACTGATCATGCACTGATCACGTAATTGATCATACACTGATCATGTGGCTGATCATGCACTGATGACTTGGCTGATCATACACTGATCAAGGGACTGATCATGCACTGATCACGTGACTGATCATGCACATATCACGTGGCTCTCATGCACTGATCACGTGATTGCGCGTGCACTGATTACTTAATTGTTTGCACTGATATTGTGGGTATCATGCACTGATGACGTGACTGATCATGCACAGATCATGTGACTGATCATGCACTGATCACGTAGCTATTTTGCATTGATCACTTGGCTGATCATACAATCATCACGGGACTGATCATGCACTGATCATGGCGCTATCATGCATTGATTACATGACTCCACATGCACTGATAACGTGGTTGATCATACACTGATCACAGGACTGATCATGCACTGATCACGTGACTCATCAGGCACTGATCACGTGACTGATCATGCACTGATCAGTTGGCTATCATGCACTGATAACTTGGCTGATCATTCACTGATCACGTGACTGATAATGCACTGATCATCTGGCTATCATGCACTCATTACCTGGCTAAGGTGCACTGATCACGTGGTTGATAATACACTGATCACGAGACTGATCATGCACTGATCACGTCTATATCATGCACTGATCACATGACTGCCCATGCCCTGATTACGTGGATGATCATACACTGATCATGTGATAGATCATGCAGTTATCACGTGGCTATCATGCACTGATCAATTGGTTGATCATACTCTGCTCCCGAAACAGATCATGCACTGATCACATGGCTATCATGCACTGCTCACGTGGCTGAACAGGCAATGATCACGTAGCTACCATGTACTGGTCACGTGAGTGATCATGCACTGATCACGTAATTGATCATACACTGATCAGGTGACTTATCATGCACTGTTCACGTGACTGATCATCCACTGATCACGTGACTGATCATGCACTGATCTCGTGGCTATAATGCACGGCTCATGTGGCTGATCATGCAATGATCACGTAGCTACCATGTACTGGTCACGTGAGTGATCATGCACTGATCACGTAATTGATCATGCACTGATCACGTGGCTGATCATCCACTGAACACGTGACTAATCATGCACTGATCACGTGACTGATCATGCACTGATCACGTGGCTATCATGCACTGATCACGTGGGTCATCATACACTGATCACGTGCCTGGTCATGCACAGATCACTTGACTACTCATGAAGTGCTCACGTGGCTATCATGCACTGATCACCTGGATATCATGCACTGATTACGTGGCTGATCATACACGTATCACGTGACTGATCATGTACAGATCACGTGACTAATCATGAACTGATCACATAGGTATCATGCACTGATCACGTGGCTGATCACACACGTATCACGTGACTGACCATGTACAGATCACGTGACTAATCATGAAGTGATCACGTGGCTATCCTGCACTGAGCACGTGGATATCATAGACTGATCACGTGGCTGATCACACACGTATCACGTGACTGATCATGCACTGATCACGTGGCTATCATGCACTATCACGTGGCTATCATATACTTATCACGTGGCTGATCATGCGATGATCACCTAGCTACCATGTACTGGTCACGTGACTGATCATGCACTGATCACGTAATTGATCATGCACTGATCACGTGGCTGATCGTGCACTGATCACGTGACTGATCATGCACTGATCACGTAATTGATCATGCACTGTTCACGTGGCTGATCATACACTGATCACGTGATTGATCATGCACTGATCACTTGGATATCATGCACTGATCACGTGGCTGATCATACACTGTTCACGTGTCTGACCATGCACTGCTCACGTGGCTGATCATACACTGCTCTCGTAACTGATCATGCACTGATCACGTGGCTGAACATGCACTGTTCACCTGGCTGATCACACACCTGTCACGTGACATATCATGCACTGATCACGTGGCACTCATGCACTGATCACGTGGTTGATCATACTCTGTTCACGTAACTGATCATGCACACATCACGTGGCTAACATGCACTGCTTCCGTAGCTGGCCATGCAATGATCACATAACTACCATATAATGGTCACGTGACTCATCATGCACAGATCACGTAAATGATCATGCACTGTTTTCGTGACTGATCATGTCCTGATCACGTGACTGATCATTCACTGGTCACGTGGCTATCATGCACTGCTCACGTGGCTTATCATGCAATGATCATGTAGCTACCATGTACTGGTCACGTAACTGATCATACACCCATCAGGTGACTGATCATGAACTGATCACGTGGCTATCATGCACTGTTCAGGAGGCTGATCATACACTGTTCACGTGTCTGATCATGCACTGATCACGTCGCTGATCATACACAGCTCATGTAGCTGATCATGCACCGATCACGTGTCTATCATGCAGTGCTCACGTGGATGAAGCTGCAATGATCACGTAGTTAAGTGTACTGGTCACGTGACTCATCATGCAATGGTAACGTAATTGAATATGCACGGATTACGTGACTGACCATGCACTGATCACGTGACTGATCATGCACTGATCACGTGGCTCTCATGCATTTCTAACGTAGCTGATCATACAATGATCACATAGCTACCATGTATTGGTCACGTGACTGATCATGCACTGATCACGTAATTGATCATGCACTGATCACGTGGCTAATCATACACTGATCACGTGACTGATCATGCACTGTTCACATGACTGATCATGCACTGATCACGTGGCTATCATGCACTGATCACGTGGCTGATCATACACTGTTCACGTGCCTGGTCATTCACAGATCACGTGACTATTCATGAAGTGATCACGTGGCTATCATGCACTGATCACGTGGATATCATGCACTGATCACGTGGCTGATCACAGACGTATCACGTGACTGATCATGCACTGGTTACGTGGCTATCATGCATTGATCACGTGGCTGATCATGCACTGATCTCGTAATTGACCATGCACTGATCACCTGGCTTATCATGCATTGATCATGTGACTGATCATGTGCTGATCATGTTTGGTGTCATACACTTATCATGTGCCTCTGGAGGCAATGAACAAAGAGCTGAGTAGGCAGGAATCAGTCAGCAGGCAATAATCATGGAACTCAGCTCTGAGAAATCATGCTGCTCAGCTGGCAATAATCAAGTAGATGAGCAGGCAGGAATTACACAGCACAGGTGGCAATTGTCAAGGAGATGACAGGCATGAATCATGCAGCTCAGCTGGCAATTGAAAGCAGATGAGCAGACAGTAATCACGCAGCTCAGCAGGCCCTGATCTCGTGACTGATCATGCACTGATCACGTGACTGCTCATGCACTGATCACGTGGCTAATCATGCACTGATCACGTGTCTATCATGCAGTGCTCACGTGGCTGATCCTGCAATGATCACGTAGCTACCATGTACTGGTCACGTGACTGATCATGCACTGATCACGTAATTGAGCATACACTGATCATGTGGCTGATCATCCACTGATCACGTGGCTGATGATACACTGATCAAGTGACTGATCATGCACTGATCACGTGACTGATCATGCACTGATCACGTGGCTATCATGCAATGATCACTTGGCTGGTCATACACTGATCTCTCCCTGGTCCTGCACAGATTACATGACTGATCATGCACTGATCCCGAGACTGATCATGCACTGATCACGTGGCTATCATGCACTACTCAAGTGGCTGATCATGCAATGATCATGTAGCTGCCATGTACCAGACACGTGACTGATCATACACCCATCAGTTGACTGATCATGCACTGATCACGTGGCTATCATGCACTGTTCACATGGCAGATCATACACTGATCACCTGCCTGGTCATGCACAGATCTCGTGACTAATCATGAACTGATCACGTAGCTCTCATGCACTGATCACCTGGCTGATCATGCACTGATCACGTGGCTATCATGCAATGATCACGTGGCTATCATGCACTGATCACGTGGCTGATCATGGAATGATCACGTAGCTACAATGTACTGGTCACGTGACTGATCATGCACTGATCACCTAATTGATCCTGCCCTGATCACGTGGCTCATCACGCACTGATCACGTGGCTGATCACACACGTATCACGTGACTGTTCATGTAAACATCACGTGACTATTCATGAAGTGAGCACGTGGCTATCCTGCACTAATCACGTGGACATCATGCAGTGATCACGTGGCTGATCACACACGTATCACGTGACTGATCATGCACTGATCACGTGGCTATCATGCACTGATCACGTGGCTGATCCTGCAATGATCACCTAGCTACCATGTACTGGTAACATGACTGATCATGCACTGATCACGTAATTGATCATGCATTGATCACGTGGCTGATCGTGCACTGATCACGTGACTGATCATGCACTGATCAGGTGACTGATCATGCATTGATCACGTGGCTATCATGCACTGCTCACGTGGCTGATCATGCAATGATCACGCAGCTACCATGTACTGGTCACATGACTGATCATGAACTGATCACGTAGCTCTCATGCACTGATCACCTGGCTGATTATGCACTGATCACCTGGCTTATCATGCATTGATCATGTGACTGATCATATGCTGATCATGTTTGGTGTCACACACTTATCATGTGCCTCTTGAGGCAATGAACATAGAGCTGAGTAGGCAGGAGTCAGTCAGCAGGCTATAATCATGGAACTCAACTCTCAGAAATCATGCTGCTCAGCTGGCAATAATCAAGTAGATGAGCAGGCAGGAATTACACAGCACAGGTGCCAATTGTCAAGGAGATGACAGGCAGGAATCGTGCAGCTCAGCTGGCAATTGTCAAGCAGATGAGCAGACAGTAATCACGCAGCTCAGCAGGCCTTGATCACGTGATTGAGTATGGACTGATCACGTGGCTCATGCACTGATCACGTGATTGCGCATGCACTGATCACGTAATTGTATGCACTGATCACGTGGCTATCATGCACTGATGACGTGGCTGATCATGCACTGATCATGTGACTGATCTTGCACTAATCACGTAGCTATCTTGCACTGATCACTTGGCTGATCATACACGCATCACGGGACTGATCATGCACTGATCACGGCGTTATCATGCATTGATTACATGACTCCACATGCACTGATCACGTGGATGATCATACTCTTCTCAGGTAACTGATCATGCGCACATCAGGTGGCTATCATGAATTGCACACGTGGCTGGTCATGCAATGATCACTTAGCTACCATATACTGGTCACGTGACTGATCATGCACTGATCACGTGACTGATCATGCACTGATCACGTGGCTATCATGCACTGATCACTTGGCTGGTCATACACTGATCTCGTGCCTGGTCATGCACAGATTACATGACTGAACATGCTCTGATCACGTGATTGACCATGCACTGATCACGTGGCTATCATGCACTACTCACGTGGCTGATCATGCAATGATCATGTAGCTACCATGTACCGGACACGTGACTGATCATACACCCATCAGGTGTCGGATCATGCACTGATCACGTGGCTATCATGCACTGTTCACATGACAGATCATACACTGATCACCTGCCTGGTCATGAACAGATCTCGTGACTAATCATGAACTGATCACGTAGCTCTCATGCACTGATCACCTGGCTGATCATGCACTGATCACGTGGCTATCATGCAATGATCACGTGGCTATCATGCACTGATCACGTGACTGATCATGGAATGATCACGTAGCTACAATGTACTGGTCACGTGACTGAGCATGCACTGATCACATGACTATCATGTAGTGATCACGTGACTTAATGGCGCTGATCATGTGACTGATCATGCGCTGATCATGTTTGCTCTCATACACTGATCATGTGCCTCTGGAGGCAATAAACAAAGAGCTGAGTAGGCACGAATCAAACAGTCAGCAGGCAATACTCATGGAACTCAGCTGTGAGGAATCATGCTGCTCAGCTGGCAATAATCAAGCAGCTGAGCAGGCAGGAATTACGCAGCACAGCTGGCCATTGTCAAGCAGATGACAGGCAGGAATCGTGCATCTCAGCTGGCAATTGTCAAGCAGATGAGCAGACAGTAATCACGCAGCTCAGCAGGCCCTGATCACGTGACTGAGCATGCACTGTTCACGTGGCTGATCATACACTGATCACGTGATTGATCATGCACTGATCACTTGGATATCATGCACTGATCACGTGGCTGATCATACACTGCTCACGTAACAGATCATGCACTGATCACGTGGCTGAACATGCACTGTTCACGTGGCTGATCACACACCTGTCACGTGACTGATCATGCACTGATCACATGGCACTCATGCACTGATCACGTGGCTGATCATACTCTGCTCACGTAACTGATCATGCACACATCACGTGGCTAACATGCACTGCTTCCGTGGCTGGCCATGCAATGATCACATAGCTACCATATAATGGTCACGTGACTCATCATGCACAGATCACGTAAATGATCATGCACTGTTTTCGTGACTGATCATGTCCTGATCACGTGACTGATCATGCACTGATCACGTGGCTATCATGCACTGATCACGTGGCTGATCCTGCAATGATCACCTAGCTACCATGTACTGGTAACATGACTGATCATGCACTGATCACGTAATTGATCATGCATTGATCACGTGGCTGATCGTGCACTGATCACGTGACTGATCATGCACTGATCACGTGACTGATCATGCATTGATCAAGTGGCTATCATGCACTGCTCACGTGGCTGATCATGCAATGATCACGCAGCTACCATGTACTGGTCACATGACTGATCATGAATGATCACGTAGCTCTCATGCACTGATCACCTGGCTGATTATGCACTTATCACCTGGCTTATCATGCATTGATCATGTGACTGATCATATGCTGATCATGTTTGGTGTCACACACTTATCATGTGCCTCTTGAGGCAATGAACATAGAGCTGAGTAGGCAGGAGTCAGTCAGCAGGCTATAATCATGGAACTCAACTCTCAGAAATCATGCTGCTCAGCTGGCAATAATCAAGTAGATGAGCAGGCAGGAATTACACAGCACAGGTGCCAATTGTCAAGGAGATGACAGGCAGGAATCGTGCAGCTCAGCTGGCAATTGTCAAGCAGATGAGCAGACAGTAATCATGCAGCTCAGCAGGCCTTGATCACGTGACTGAGTATGGACTGATCACGTGGCTCATGTACTGATCACGTGATTGCGCATGCACTGATCACGTAATTGTATGCACTGATCACGTGGCTATCATGCACTGATGACGTGGCTGATCATGCACTGATCATGTGACTGATCTTGCACTAATCACGTAGCTATCTTGCACTGATCACTTGGCTGATCATACACGCATCACGGGACTGATCATGCACTGATCACGGCGTTATCATGCATTGATTACATGACTCCACATGCACTGATCACGTGGATGATCATACTCTTCTCAGGTAACTGATCATGCGCACATCAGGTGGCTATCATGAATTGCACACGTGGCTGGTCATGCAATGATCACTTAGCTACCATATACTGGTCACGTGACTGATCATGCACTGATCACGTGACTGATCATGCACTGATCACGTGGCTATCATGCACTGATCACTTGGCTGGTCATACACTGATCTCGTGCCTGGTCATGCACAGATTACATGACTGAACATGCTCTGATCACGTGATTGACCATGCACTGATCACGTGGCTATCATTCACTACTCACGTGGCTGATCATGCAATGATCATGTAGCTACCATGTACCGGACACGTGACTGATCATACACCCATCAGGTGTCGGATCAAGCACTGATCACGTGGCTATCATGCACTGTTCACATGACAGATCATACACTGATCACCTGCCTGGTCATGCACAGATCTCGTGACTAATCATGAACTGATCACGTAGCTCTCATGCACTGATCACCTGGCTGATCATGCACTGATCACGTGGCTATCATGCAATGATCACGTGGCTATCATGCACTGATCACGTGGCTGATCATGCACTGATACCGTGACTGAGCATGCACTGATCACATGACTATCATGTAGTGATCACGTGACTTAATGGCGCTGATCATGTGACTGATCATGCGCTGATCATGTTTGCTCTCATACACTGATCATGTGCCTCTGGAGGCAATAAACAAAGAGCTGAGTAGGCACGAATCAAACAGTCAGCAGGCAATACTCATGGAACTCAGCTGTGAGGAATCATGCTGCTCAGCTGGCAATAATCAAGCAGCTGAGCAGGCAGGAATTACGCAGCACAGCTGGCCATTGTCAAGCAGATGACAGGCAGGAATCGTGCAGCTCAGCTGGCAATTGTCAAGCAGATGAGCAGACAGTAATCACGCAGCTCAGCAGGCCCTGATCACGTGACTGAGCATGCACTGTTCACGTGGCTGATCATACACTGATCACGTGATTGATCATGCACTAATTACTTGGATATCATGCACTGCTCACGTGGTTGATCATACACTGCTCACGTGAGTGATCATGCACTGATCACGTGGCTATCATGCACTGATCACGTGGCTGAACACGCACTGTTCACGTGGCTGATCACACACTCGTCACGTGACTGATCATGCACAGATCATGTGGCACTCATGCACTGATCACGAGGCTGATCATACACTTCTCAGGTAACTGATCATGCCCACATCAGGTGGCTATCATGCAATGCACACGTGGCTGGTCATGCAATGATCACGTAGCTACCATATACTGGTCACGTGACTGATCATGCACAGATCACGTAAATGATCATGCACTGTTCACGTGACTGATCATGTACTGATCACGTGACTGATCAGGCACTGATCATGTGGCTATCATGCACTGCTCCCGAGGCTGATCATGTACTGATCACATAAAAGATCATGCACTGATCACGGGACTGATCATGCACTGATCACGTAAATGATCATGCACTGATCACATGGCTGATCAAGCACTGATCACGGGACTGATCATGCACTGATCACTTGGCTTATCATCCGTTGATCATGTGACTGATCATGTGCTGATCATGTTTGGTGTCATACACTGATCATGTGCCTCTGGAGGCAATAAACAAAGAGCTGAGTAGGCAGGAATCAGTCAGCAGGCAATAATCATGGAATTAAGCTCTGAGAAATCATGCTGCTCAGCTGGCAATAATCAAGTAGATGAGCAGGCAGGAATTACGCAGCACAGGTGGCAATTGTCAAGGAAATGACAGGCAGGAATCGTGCAGCTCAGCTGGCAATTGTCAAGCAGATGAGCAGACAGTAATCAACCAGCTCAGCAGGCCCTGATCACGTGAGTGAGCATGCACTGTTCACGTGGCTGATCACACACCTATCACGTGACTGATCATGCACTGATCACGTGGCTCTAATGCTCTGATCACGTGATTGTGCATGCACTGATCACATAATTGTATGCATTGATCACGTGGCTATCATGCACTGAAGACGTGACTGATCATGCACTGATCATGTGACTGATCATGCCCTGATCACGTAGCTATCTTGCACTGATCACTTGGCTGATCATACACTCATCACGGGACTGATCGTGCACTGATCATGGGGCTATCATGCATTGATTAAATGACTCCAAATGCACTGATCACGTAGATGATCATGCACTGATCACGTGACTGACCATGCACTAATAACGTGACTGATCATGCACTGATCACGTGACTATCTTGCCCTGATCACGTGGCTATCATGCACTGATCACTTGACTGATCATGCACTGATCACGTGACTGATCATGCACTGATCACGTGGCTATCATGCACTGATCACGTGGCTGATCATGCAATGATTATATAGCTACCATGTACCGGTCCCGTGACCGATCATACACCCATCAGGTGACTGATCATGCACTGATCACGTGGCTATAATGAACTGATCACGTGGCTTATCATACACTGTTCACGTGCCTGGCCATGCACAGTTCACGTGACTAATCATGCACTGATCACTTGGCTGATCATGCACTGATACCGTGACTGAGCATGAACTGATCACATGACTATCATGTAGTGATCACGTGACTTAATGGTGCTGATCATGTGATGATCATGCGCTGATCATGTTTGCTATTATACACTGATATGTGCCTCTGGAGGCAATAAACAAAGAGCTGAGTAGGCACGAATCAAACAGTCAGCAGGCAATAATCAGGAACTCAGCTGTGAGGAATCATGCTTCTCAGCTGGCAATAATCAACCAGCTGAGCAGGCAGGAATTACGCAGCACAGCTGGCAATTGTCAAGCAGATGAGCAGACAATAATCACGCAGCTCAGCAGGCCCTGATCACGTGACTGAGAATGCACTGTTCACGGGGCTGATCATACACTGATCACGTGATTGATCATGCACTGATCACTTGGATATCATGCACTGATCACGTGGCTGATCATACACTGTTTACGTGTCTGACCATGCACTGCTCACGTGGCTGATCATACACTGCTCACGTAAGTGATCATGCACTGATCACGTGGCTATCATGCACTGATCACGTGGCTGAACACGCACTGTTCACGTGGCTGATCACACACCCGTCACGTGACTGATCATGCACTGATCATGTGGCACTCATGCACTGATCACGAGGCTGATCATACCCTTCTCAGGTAACTGATCATGCCCCCATCAGGTGGCTATCATGCACTGCACACGTGGCTGGTCATGCAATAATCACGTAGCTACCATATACTGGTCACGTGACTGATCATGCACAGATCACGTAAATGATCATGCACTGTTCACGTGACTGATCATGTACTGAACACGTGGCTGATCATGCACTGATCACGTGGCTATCATGCACTGCTTACGTGGCTGATGATGTACTGATCACGTAAGAGATCATGCACTGATCACGTGACTGATCATGCACTGATCACGTAAATGATCATGCACTGATCACGTGACTGATCATGCACTTATCACGTGACTGATCATGCACTGATCACGTGGCTATCATGCACTGATTACGTGGCTGATCATACAATGATCACATAGCTACCATGTACTGGTAACGTGACTGATCATGCACTGATCACGTAATTGATCATGCACTGATCACGTGGCTGATCATACACTGATCACGTGACTGATCATGCACTGTTCATGTGACTGAGCATGCACTGATCACGTGACTATAACGCACTGATCACATGGATGGTCATAAACTAATCACGTGCCAGGTCATGCACAGATCACGGGACTACTCATGAAGTGATCACGTGGCTATCATGCACTGATCACGTGGATATCATGCACTGATCACGTGGCTGATCACACATGTATCACGTGACTGATCATGCACTGATCACGTGGCTATCATGCACTGATCACGTGGCTATCATGCACTGATCACGTGGCTGGTCATGCAATGATCACGTAGCTATCATGTAGTGGTCACGTGACTGATCATGCACTGATCACGTAATTGGTCATGCACTGATCACGTGGCTGATCATGCACTGATCACGTGACTGATCATGCACTGATCACGTGGTTGATCATGCACTGATCACGTGACTGATCATGCACTGGTCACCTGGCTTATCATCCATTGATCATGTGACTGATCATGTGCTGACCATGTTTGGTGTCATACACTGATCATGTGCCTCTGGAGGCAATGAACAAAGAGCTGAGTAGGCAGGAATCAGTCAGCAGGCAATAATCATGGAACTCAGCTCTGAGAAATCATGCTGCTCAGCTGGCAATAATCAAGCAGATGAGTAGGCAGGAATTACGCAGCACAGGTGGCAATTGTCAAGGAGATGACAGGCAGGAATCGTGCAGCTCAGCTTGCAATTGTCAAGCAGATGAGCAACAGAAATCATTTCGCTCAGCAGGCCCTGATCACGTGACTGAGCATGCACTGTTCACGTGCCTGATCACACACCTATCACGTGACTGATCATGCACATATCACGTGGCTCTCATGCACTGATCACGTGATTGTGCATGCACTGATTACTTAATTGTTTGCACTGATAATGTGGCTATCATGCACTGATGACGTGGCTGATCATGCACAGATCATGTGACTGATCATGCACTGATCACGTAGCTATTTTGCATTGATCACTTGGCTGATCATACATTCATCACGGGACTGATCATGCACTGATCACGGCGCTCTCATGCATTGATTACATGACTCCACATGCACTGATAACGTGGTTGATCATACAGTGATCACGTGACTGATCATGCACTGATCACGTGACTCATCATGCACTGATCACGTGACTGATCATGCACTGATCAGTTGGCTATCATGCACTGATTACTTGGCTGATCATTCACTGATCACGTGACTGATAATGCACTGATCATCTGGCTATCATGCACTCATTATCTGGCTATCGTGCACTGATCACTTGGCTGGTCATACACTGATCTCGTACCTGGTCATGCACAGATTACATGACTGAACATGCTCTGATCACGTGATTGACCATGCACTGATCACGTGGCTATCATGCACTACTCACGTGGTTGATCATGCAATGATCATGTAGCTACCATGTACCGGTCACGTGACTGATCATACACCCATCAGGAGACGGATCATGCACTGATCACGTGGCTATCATGCACTGTTCACGTGGCTGATCATACACTGATCACCTGCCTGGTCATGCACAGATCACGTGACTAATCATGAACTGATCACGTAGCTATCATGCACTGGTCACCTGGCTGATCATGCACTGATCACGTGGGTATCATGCAATGATCACGTGGCTATCATGCACTGTTCACGTGGCTGATCATACACTGATCACCTGCCTGGTCATGCACAGATCACGTGACTAATCATGAACTGATCACGTAGCTATCATGCACTGGTCACCTGGCTGATCATGCACTGATCACGTGGGTATCATGCAATGATCACGTGGCTATCATGCACTGATCACGTGGCTGATCATGCACTGATACCGTGACTGAGCATGCACTGATCACATGACTATCATGTAGTGATCACGTGACTTAATGGCGCTGATCATGTGACTGATCATGCGCTGATCATGTTTGCTCTCATACACTGATCATGTGCCTCTGGAGGCAATAAACAAAGAGCTGAGTAGGCACGAATCAAACAGTCAGCAGGCAATACTCATGGAACTCAGCTGTGAGGAATCATGCTGCTCAGCTGGCAATAATCAAGCAGCTGAGCAGGCAGGAATTACGCAGCACAGCTGGCAATTGTCAAGCAGATGACAGGCAGGAATCGTGCAGCTCAGCTGGCAATTGTCAAGCAGATGAGCAGACAGTAATCACGCAGCTCAGCAGGCCCTGATCACGTGACTGAGCATGCACTGTTCACGTGGCAGATCATACACTGATCACGTGATTGATCATGCACTGATCACTTGTACATCATGCACTGATCACGTGGCTGATCATACACTGTTCACGAGTCTTACCATGCACTGATCACGTGGCAGATCATACACTGCTCACGTAAATGATCATGCACTGATCACGTGGCTATCATGCACTGATCATGTGGCTGAACATGCACTGTTCACGTGGCTGATCACACACCTGTCACGTGACTGATCATGCACTGATCACGTGGCACTCATGCACTGATCACGTGGGTGATCATACTCTGCTCACGTAACTGATCATGCACACATCACGTGGCTATCATGCACTGCTCATGTGGCCCGTCATGGAATGATCACGTAGCTACCATATACTGTTCACGTGACTGATCATGCACAGATCACGTAAATGATCATGCACTGTTCACGTGACTGATCATGTACTGATCACGTGACTGATCATGCACTGTTCACGTGACTGATCATGCACTGATCACGTGGCTATCATGCACTGATCACGTGGCTGATCATACACTGATCACGTGCCTGGTCATGCACAGATCATGAGACTACTCATGAAGTGATCACGTGGCTATCATGCACTGATCACGTGGATATCATGCACTGATCACGTGGCTGATAACACATGTGTCACGTGACTGATCATGCACTGATCACGTGGCTATCATGCACTGATCACGTGGCTGATCATGGAATGATCACGTAGCTACAATGTACTGGTCACGTAACTGATCATGCACTGATCACCAAATTGATCCTACCCTGATAACGTGGCACATCACGCTGATCACGTGGCTGATCACACACGTATCACGTGACTGTTCATGTAAACATCACGTGACTAATCATGAAGTGAGCACGTGGCTATCCTGCACTGATCACGTGGACATCATGCACTGATCACGTGGCTGATCACACACGTATCACGTGACTGATCATGCACTGATCACGTGACTATCATGCACTGATCACGTGGCTGATCCTGCAATGATCACCTAGCTACCATGTACTGGTAACGTGACTGATCATGCATTGATCACTTAATTGATCATGCATTGATCACGTGGCTGATCGTGCACTGATCACGTGACTGATCATGCACTGATCACGTGACTGCTCATGCACTGATCACGTGACTATCATGCACTGCTCACGTGGCTGATCATGCAATGATCACGCAGCTACCATGTACTGGTCACAGGACTGATCATGCACTGATCACGTAATTGATTATGCACTGATCACCTGGCTTATCATGCATTGATCATGTGACTGATCATGTGCTGATCATTTTTGGTGTCACACACTGATCATGTGCCTCTGGAGGCAATGAACATAGAGCTGAGTAGGCAGGAGTCAGTCAGCAGGCTATAATCATGGAACTCAACTCTAAGAAATCATGCTGCTCAGCTGGCAATCATCAAGTAGATGAGCAGGCAGGAATTACACAGCACAGGTGGCAATTGTCAAGGAGATGACAGGCAGGAATCGTGCAGCTCAGCTGGCAATTGTCAAGCAGATGAGCAGACAGTAATCACGCAGCTCAGCAGGTCTTGATCACGTGACTGAGTATGTACTGATCACGTGGCTCATGCACTGATCACGTGATTGCACATGCACTGATCACGTAATTGTATGCACTGATCACGTGGCTATCATGCACTGATGACGTGGCTGATCAGGCACTGATCATGTGACTGATCTTGCACTAATCATGTAGCTATCTGGCACTTATCACTTGGCTGATCATACACTCATCACGGGACTGACCGTGCACTGATCATGGCGTTATCATGCATTGATTATATGACTCCACATGCACTGATCACGTGGATGATCATACTCTTCTCAGGTAACTGATCATGCGCACATCAGGTGGCTATCATGCACTGCACACGTGGCTGGTCATGCAATGATCACATAGCTACCATGTACTGGTCACGTGACTGATCATGCACTGATCACGTAATTGATCATGCACTGATCACGTGGCTGATCATACACTGATCACGTGACTGATCATGCACTGTTCATGTGACTGATCATGCACTGATCACGTGACTCATCATGCACTGATCACGTGACTGATCATGCACTGATCAGTTGGCTATCATGCACTGATTACTTGGCTGATCATTCACTGATCACGTGACTGATAATGCACTGATCATCTGGCTATCATGCACTCATTATCTGGCTATCGTGCACTGATCACTTGGCTGGTCATACACTGATCTCGTGCCTGGTCATGCACAGATTACATGACTGAACATGCTCTGATCACGTGATTGACCATGCACTGATCACGTGGCTATCATGCACTACTCACGTGGTTGATCATGCAATGATCATGTAGCTACCATGTACCGGTCAGGTGACTGATCATACACCCATCAGGAGACGGATCATGCACTGATCACGTGGCTATCATGCACTGTTCACGTGGCTGATCATACACTGATCACCTGCCTGGTCATGCACAGATCACGTGACTAATCATGAACTGATCACGTAGCTATCATGCACTGATCACCTGGCTGATCATGCACTGATCACGTGGGTATCATGCAATGATCACGTGGCTATCATGCACTGATCACGTGGCTGATCATGCACTGATACCGTGACTGAGCATGCACTGATCACATGAGTATCATGTAGTGATCACGTGACTTAATGGCGCTGATCATGTGACTGATCATGCGCTGATCATGTTTGCTCTCATACACTGATCATGTGCCTCTGGAGGCAATAAACAAAGAGCTGAGTAGGCACGAATCAAACAGTCAGCAGGCAATACTCATGGAACTCAGCTGTGAGGAATCATGCTGCTCAGCTGGCAATAATCAAGCAGCTGAGCAGGCAGGAATTACGCAGCACAGCTGGCCATTGTCAAGCAGATGACAGGCAGGAATCGTGCAGCTCAGCTGGCAATTGTCAAGCAGATGAGCAGACAGTAATCACGCAGCTCAGCAGGCCCTGATGACGTGACTGAGCATGCACTGTTCACGTGGCAGATCATACACTGATCACGTGATTGATCATGCACTGATCACTTGGACATCATGCACTGATCACGTGGCTGATCATACACTGTTCACGTGTCTGACCATGCACTGATCACGTGGCAGATCATACACTGCTCACGTAACTGATCATGCACTGATCACGTGGCTATCATGCACTGATCACGTGGCTATCATGCACTGACCACGTAGCTATCATGTAGTGGTCACGTGACTGATCATGCACTGATCACGTGGCACTCATGCACTGATCACGTGGGTGATCATACTCTGCTCACGTAACTGATCATGCACACATCACGTGGCTCTCATGCACTGCTCATGTGGCCCGTCATGGAATGATCACGTAGCTACCATATACTGGTCACGTGACTGATGATGCACAGATCACGTAAATGATCATGCACTGTTCACGTGACTGATCATGTACTGATCACGTGACTGATCATGCACTGTTCACGTGACTGATCATGCACTGATCACGTGGCTATCATGCACTGATCACGTGGCTGATCATACACTGATCACGTGCCTGGTCATGCACAGATCATGAGACTACTCATGAAGTGATCACGTGGCTATCATGCACTGATCACGTGGATATCATGCACTGATCACGTGGCTGATAACACATGTATCACGTGACTGATCATGCACTGATCACGTGGCTATCATGCACTGATCACGTGGCTGATCATGGAATGATCACGTAGCTACAAGGTACTGGTCACGTAACTGATCATGCACTGATCACCAAATTGATCCTACCCTGATAATGTGGCACATCATGCTGATCACGTGGCTGATCACACACGTATCACGTGACTGTTCATGTAAACATCACGTGACTAATCATGAAGTGAGCACGTGGCTATCCTGCACTGATCACGTGGACATCATGCACTGATCACGTGGCTGATCACAGACGTATCACGTGACTGATCATGCACTGATCACGTGACTATCATGCACTGATCACGTGGCTGATCCTGCAATGATCACCTAGCTACCATGTACTGGTAACGTGACTGATCATGCATTGATCACTTAATTGATCATGCATTGATCACGTGGCTGATCGTGCACTGATCACGTGACTGATCATGCACTGATCACGTGACTGCTCATGCACTGATCACGCAGCTACCATGTACTGGTCACAGGACTGATCATGCACTGATCACGTAATTGATTATGCACTGATCACCTGGCTTATCATGCATTGATCATGTGACTGATCATGTGCTGATCATTTTTGGTGTCACACACTGATCATGTGCCTCTGGAGGCAATGAACATAGAGCTGAGTAGGCAGGAGTCAGTCAGCAGGCTATAATCATGGAACTCAACTCTAAGAAATCATGCTGCTCAGCTGGCAATCATCAAGTAGATGAGCAGGCAGGAATTACACAGCACAGGTGGCAATTGTCAAGGAGATGACAGGCAGGAATCGTGCAGCTCAGCTGGCAATTGTCAAGCAGATGAGCAGACAGTAATCACGCAGCTCAGCAGGTCTTGATCACGGGACTGAGTATGTACTGATCACGTGGCTCATGCACTGATCACGTGATTGCACATGCACTGATCACGTAATTGTATGCACTGATCACGTGGCTATCATGCACTGATGACGTGGCTGATCAGGCACTGATCATGTGACTGATCTTGCACTAATCATGTAGCTATCTGGCACTTATCACTTGGCTGATCATACACTCATCACGGGACTGACCGTGCACTGATCATGGCGTTATCATGCATTGATTATATGACTCCACATGCACTGATCACGTGGATGATCATACTCTTCTCAGGTAACTGATCATGCGCACATCAGGTGGCTATCATGCACTGCACACGTGGCTGGTCATGCAATGATCACATAGCTACCATGTACTGGTCACGTGACTGATCATGCACTGATCACGTAATTGATCATGCACTGATCACGTGGCTGATCATACACTGATCACGTGACTGATCATGCACTGTTCATGTGACTGATCATGCACTGATCACGTGACTCATCATGCACTGATCACGTGACTGATCATGCACTGATCAGTTGGCTATCATGCACTGATTACTTGGCTGATCATTCACTGATCACGTGACTGATAATGCACTGATCATCTGGCTATCATGCACTCATTATCTGGCTATCGTGCACTGATCACTTGGCTGGTCATACACTGATCTCGTGCCTGGTCATGCACAGATTACATGACTGAACATGCTCTGATCACGTGATTGACCATGCACTGATCACGTGGCTATCATGCACTACTCACGTGGTTGATCATGCAATGATCATGTAGCTACCATGTACCGGTCAGGTGACTGATCATACACCCATCAGGAGACGGATCATGCACTGATCACGTGGCTATCATGCACTGTTCACGTGGCTGATCATACACTGATCACCTGCCTGGTCATGCACAGATCACGTGACTAATCATGAACTGATCACGTAGCTATCATGCACTGATCACCTGGCTGATCATGCACTGATCACGTGGGTATCATGCAATGATCACGTGGCTATCATGCACTGATCACGTGGCTGATCATGCACTGATACCGTGACTGAGCATGCACTGATCACATGAGTATCATGTAGTGATCACGTGACTTAATGGCGCTGATCATGTGACTGATCATGCGCTGATCATGTTTGCTCTCATACACTGATCATGTGCCTCTGGAGGCAATAAACAAAGAGCTGAGTAGGCACGAATCAAACAGTCAGCAGGCAATACTCATGGAACTCAGCTGTGAGGAATCATGCTGCTCAGCTGGCAATAATCAAGCAGCTGAGCAGGCAGGAATTACGCAGCACAGCTGGCCATTGTCAAGCAGATGACAGGCAGGAATCGTGCAGCTCAGCTGGCAATTGTCAAGCAGATGAGCAGACAGTAATCACGCAGCTCAGCAGGCCCTGATGACGTGACTGAGCATGCACTGTTCACGTGGCAGATCATACACTGATCACGTGATTGATCATGCACTGATCACTTGGACATCATGCACTGATCACGTGGCTGATCATACACTGTTCACGTGTCTGACCATGCACTGATCACGTGGCAGATCATACACTGCTCACGTAAATGATCATGCACTGATCACGTGGCTATCATGCACTGATCACGTGGCTGAACATGCACTGTTCACGTGGCTGATCACACACCTGTCACGTGACTGATCATGCACTGATCACGTGGCACTCATGCACTGATCACGTGGGTGATCATACTCTGCTCACGTAACTGATCATGCACACATCACGTGGCTATCATGCACTGCTCATGTGGCCCGTCATGGAATGATCACGTAGCTACCATGTACTGGTCACAGGACTGATCATGCACTGATCACGTAATTGATTATGCACTGATCACCTGGCTTATCATGCATTGATCATGTGACTGATCATGTGCTGATCATTTTTGGTGTCACACACTGATCATGTGCCTCTGGAGGCAATGAACATAGAGCTGAGTAGGCAGGAGTCAGTCAGCAGGCTATAATCATGGAACTCAACTCTAAGAAATCATGCTGCTCAGCTGGCAATCATCAAGTAGATGAGCAGGCAGGAATTACACAGCACAGGTGGCAATTGTCAAGGAGATGACAGGCAGGAATCGTGCAGCTCAGCTGGCAATTGTCAAGCAGATGAGCAGACAGTAATCACGCAGCTCAGCAGGTCTTGATCACGGGACTGAGTATGTACTGATCACGTGGCTCATGCACTGATCACGTGATTGCACATGCACTGATCACGTAATTGTATGCACTGATCACGTGGCTATCATGCACTGATGACGTGGCTGATCAGGCACTGATCATGTGACTGATCTTGCACTAATCATGTAGCTATCTGGCACTTATCACTTGGCTGATCATACACTCATCACGGGACTGACCGTGCACTGATCATGGCGTTATCATGCATTGATTATATGACTCCACATGCACTGATCACGTGGATGATCATACTCTTCTCAGGTAACTGATCATGCGCACATCAGGTGGCTATCATGCACTGCACACGTGGCTGGTCATGCAATGATCACATAGCTACCATGTACTGGTCACGTGACTGATCATGCACTGATCACGTAATTGATCATGCACTGATCACGTGGCTGATCATACACTGATCACGTGACTGATCATGCACTGTTCATGTGACTGATCATGCACTGATCACGTGGCTATCACGCACTGATCACATGGATGATCATACACTAATCACGTGCCTGGTAATGCACAGATCACGGGACTACTCATGAAGTGATCACGTGGCTATCATGCACTGATCACGTGGATATCATGCACTGATCACGTGGCTGATCACACATGTATCACGTGACTGATCATGCACTGATCACGTGGCTATCATGCACTGATCACGTGGCTATCATGCACTGATCACGTAGCTATCATGTAGTGGTCATGTGACTGATCATGCACTGATCACGTAATTGGTCATGCACTGATCACGTGGCTGCTCATGCACTGATCACGTGACTGATCATGCACTGATCACGTGGCTGATCATGCACTGATCACGTGACTGATCATGCACTGGTCACCTGGCTTATCATCCATTGATCATGTGACTGATCATGTGCTGACCATGTTTGGTGTCATACACTGATCATGTGCCTCTGGAGGCAATGAACAAAGAGCTGAGTAGGCAGGAATCAGTCAGCAGGCAATAATCATGGAACTCAGCTCTGAGAAATCATGATGCTCAGCTGGGAATAATCAAGCAGATGAGTAGGCAGGAATTACGCAGCACAGGTGGCAATTGTCAAGGAGATGACAGGCAGGAATTTTGCAGCTCAGCTTGCAATTGTCAAGCAGATGAGCAGACAGTAATCATGTCGCTCAGCAGGCCCTGATCACGTGACTGAGCATGCACTGTTCACGTGGCTGATCACACACCTATCACATGACTGATCATGCACATATCACGTGGCTCTCATGCACTGATCATGTGATTGCACATGCACTGTTTACTTAATTGTTTGCACTGATAATGTGGCTATCATGCACTGATGACGTGGCTGATCATGCACAGATCATGTGCCTGATCATGCACTGATCACGTAGCTATTTTGCATTGATCACTTGGCTGATCATACACTCATCACGGGACTGATCATGCACTGATCATGGCGCTATCATGCATTGATTACATGACTCTACATGCACTGATAACGTGGTTGATCATACACTGATCACGTGACTGATCATGCACTGATCACGTGACTGATCATGCACTGATCAGTTGGCTATCATGCACTGATTACTTGGCTGATCATTCACTGATCACGTGACTGATAATGCACTGATCATCTGGCTATCATGCAGTCATTACCTGGCTATCGTGCACTGATCACGTGGTTGATAATACACTGATCACGAGACTGATCATGCACTGATCACGTCTATATCATGCACTGATCACATGACTGCTCATGCACTGATTACGTGGATGATCATACACTGATCATGTGATAGATCATGCAGTGATCACGTGGCTATCATGCACTGATCAATTGGTTGATCATACTCTGCTCCCGAAACAGATCATGCACTGATCACGTGGCTATCATGCACTGCTCACGTGGCTGAACAGGCAATGATCACGTAGCTACCATGTACTGGTCACGTGAGTGATCATGCACTGATCACGTAATGGATCATGCACTGATCAAGTGACTTATCATGCACTGTTCACGTGACTGATCATGCACTGATCACGTGACTGATCATGCACTGATCTCGTGGCTATAATGCACAGCTCACGTGGCTGATCATGCAATGATCACAGAGCTACCATGTACTGGTCACGTGACTGATCATGCACTGAACACGTAATTGATCATGCACTGATCATGTGGCTGATCATGCACTGATCACGTGGCTGATCATCCACTGATCACGTGACTGATCTGCACTGATCACGTGACTGATCATGCACTGATCACGTGGCTATCATGCACTGATCACTTATCTGGTCATACACTGATCTCGTGCCTGGTCATGCACAGATTACATGACTGAACATGCTCTGATCACGTGATTGACCATGCACTGATCACGTGGCTATCATGCACTACTCACGTGGTTGATCATGCAATGATCACGTAGCTACCATGTACCGGTCACGTGACTGATCATACATCCATCAGGAGACGGATCATGCACTGATCACGTGGCTATCATGCACTGTTCACGTGGCTGATCATACACTGATCACCTGCCTGGTCATGCACAGATCACGTGACTAATCATGAACTGATCACGTAGCTATCATGTTCTGATCACCTGGCTGATCATGCACTGATCACGTGGCTATCATGCAATGATCACGTGGCTATCATGCACTGATCACGTGGCTGAACACGCACTGTTCACGTGGCTGATCACACACCCGTCACGTGACTGATCATGCACTGATCACGTGGCTATCATGCACTGATCACGTGGCTATCATGCACTGATCACGTGGCTGAACACGCACTGTTCACGTGGCTGATCACACACCCGTCACGTGACTGATCATGCACTGATCACGTGGCTATCATGCACTGATCACGTGGCTATCATGCACTGATCACGTAGCTATCATGTAGTGGTCACGTGACTGATCATGCACTGATCACGTAATTGGTCATGCACTGATCACGTGGCTGCTCCTGCACTGATCACGTGACTGAGCATGCACTGTTCACGTTGCTGAACACACACATATCACGTGAATGATTATGCACTGATCACGTGGCTCTCATGCACTGATCACGTAATTGTGCATGCACTGTTCACGTAATTGTATGCACTGACCTCGTGGCTATCATGCATGGCTCACGTGGCTGATCATGCAATGATCACGTAGCTACCATGTACTGCTCACGTGACTGATCATGTACTGATCATGTGGCAGATCATGCACTGATCACGTGTCTGATCATACACTGATCACGTGACTGATCATGCACTGATCACGTGAATATCATGCACTGATCACATGGCTGGTCATACACTGATCTCGTGCCTGGTCCTGCACAAATTACATGACTGATCATGCACTGATCACGTGACTGATCATGCACTGATCACGTGGCTATCATGCACTACTCACGTGGCTGATCATGCAATGATCATGTACCTACCATGTATCCGACACGTGACTGATCATACACCCATCAGGTGACTGAACATGCACTGATCACGTGGCTATCATGCACTGATCAAGTGGCTGATCATACACTGATCACATGCCTTGTCCTGCACAGATCATGTGACTACTCATGAAGTGATTACGTGGCTATCATGCACTGATCACGTGGATATCATGTACTGATCACGTGGCTGATCACAGACGTATCACGTGACTGATCACGCACTGGTCACGTGGCTATCATGCACTAGTCACGTGGGTATCATGCACTGATCACGTGGCTGATCATGCAATGATCAGGTAGCTACCATGTAATGGTCACATGACTGATCATGCACTGATCACGTAACTGATCATGCACTGATCACGTAGCTGATCATGCACTGATCACATGACTGATCATGCACTGATCACGTGGCTGATCATGCACTGATCATGTGGCTATCATGCACCGCTCACGTGGCTAATCATCCAATGATCATGCAGCTACCATGTACTGGTCACATGACTGATCATGCACTGATCACGTAATTGACCATGCACTGATCACCTGGCTTATCATGCATTGATCATGTGACTGATCATGCGCTGATCATGTTTGCTATCATACACTGATCATGTGCCTCTGGAGGCAATAAACAAAGAGCTGAGTAGGCACGAATCAAACAGTCAGCAGGCAATACTCATGGAACTCAGCTGTGAGGAATCATGCTGCTCAGCCGTCAATAATCAAGCAGCTGAGCAGGCAGGAATCATGCAGCTCAGCTGGCAATTGTCAAGTAGATGAGCAGACAGTAATCACGCAGCTCAGCAGGCCCTTATCACGAGACTGAGCATGCACTATTCACGTGGCTGATCATACACTGATCACGTGATGATCATGCACTGATCACTTGGATATCATGCACTGATCACGTGGCTGATCATACACTGCTCAGGTAACTGATCATGCACTAATCACGTGGCTATCATGCACTGATCACGTGGCTGAACATGCACTGTTCACGTGGTTGATCACACACCTGTCACGTGACATATCATGTACTGATCCCGTGGCACTCATGCACTGATCACGTGGCTGATCATACTCTGCTCACATAACTGATCATGCACACATCACGTGGCTATCATGCACTGCTCACGCGGCTCGTCATGGAATGATCACGTAGCTACCATATACTGGTCACGTGACTGATCATGCACAGATCACGTCAATGATCATGCACTGTTCAAGTGACTGATCATGTACTGATCACGTGACTGATCATGCACTGATCACGGGGCTATCATGCTCTGGTCACGTGGCTGATCATTCAAGGATCACGTAGCAACCATGTACTGGTCACGTGACTGATCATGCAATGATCATGTAATTGATCCTGCACTAATCACGTGGCTCATCATGCACTGATCACGTGGCTGATCACACATGTATCAAGTGACTGATCATGTACAGATCACGTAAATAATCATGAAGTTATCTCGTGGCTATCCTGCACTGACCACGTGGATAACATGCACTGATCACGTGGCTGATCACACACGTATCACGTGACTGATCATGCACTGATCACGTGGCTATCATGCACTGATCACGTGGGTATCATGCACTGATCACGTGGCTGATCATGCAGTGATCACGTAGCTACCATGCACTGGTCACGTGACTGATCATGCACTGATCAGGTAATTGATCATGCACTGATCACGTGACTGATCGTGCACAGATCAAGTGACTGATCATGCACAGATCACGTGACTGATCATGCACTCATCACGCGGCTATCATGCACTGCTCACGTGGCTGATCATGCAATGATCACGCAGCTACCATGTACTGGTCACATGACTGATCATGCACTGATCACATAATTGATCATGCACTGATCACCTGGCTTATCATGCATTGATTATATGACTGATCATGTGCTGATTATGTTTAGTGTCACACACTGATCATGTGCCTCTGAAGGCAATGAACATAGAGCTGAGTAGGCAGGAATCAGTCAGCAGGCTATAAACATGGAACTCACCTCTGAGAAATCATGCTGCTCTGCTGGCAATAATCAAGTAGATGAGCAGGCAGGAATTACGCAGCACAGGTGGCAATTGTCAAGGAGATGACAGGCAGGAATCGTGCAGCTCAGCTGGAAATGTTCAAGCAGATGAGCAGACAGTAATCACGCAGCTCAGCAGGCCCTGATCACGTGACTGAGCATGCACTGTTCACGTGGCTGATCACACACCTATCACGTGACTGATCATGCACTGATCATGTGACTGATAATGCACTGATCACGTGGCTATCATGCACTGATCACTTGGCTGGACATACATTGATCACGTGCCTGGTCATGCACTGATCACGTGGCTGATCATGCACTGATCACGGGACTGATCATGCACTGATCTCGTGTCTGATCATGCACTGCTCACGTGGCTGAACATGCGATGATCACGCAGCTACCATGTACTGGTCACATGACTGATCATGCACTGATCACGTGACTGATCATGCAGTGATCACGTGGCTATCATGCAGTACTCACGTGGCTGATCATGCAATAATCATGTAGCTACCATGTACAGGTCACGTGAATGATCATACACCCATCAGGTGACTGATCATGCACTGATCACGTGGCTATCATGCACTGATCACGAGACTGATCATGCACTGATCACGTCTATATCATGCACTGATCACATGACTGCCCATGCACTACTCACGTGGGTGATCATACACTAATCATGTGACAGATCATGCACTGATCACGTGGCTGATCATGCACTGATACCGTGACTGAGCATGGACTGATCACATGACTATCATGTAGTGATAACGTGACTTAATGGCGCTGATCATGTGACGCATCATGTGCTGATCATGTTTGCTATCATACACTGATCATGTTCCTCTGGAGGCAATAAACAAAGAGCTGAGTAAGCACGAATCAAACAGTCAGCAGGCAATAATCATGGAACTCAGCTGTGAGGAATCAGGCTGCTCAGCTGGCAATAATCAAGCAGCTGAGCAGGCAGGAATTACCCAGCACAGCTGGCAATTCTCAAGCAGATGACAGGCAGGAATCGTGCAGCTCAGCTGGCAATTGTCAAGCAGATGAGCAGACAGTAATCACGCAGCTCAGCAGGCCCTGATCACGTGACTGAGCATGCACTGTTCACGTGGCTGATCATACACTGATCACGTGATTGATCATGCACTGATCACTTGGATATCGTGCACTGATCACGTGGCTGATCATACACTGTTCACGTGTCTGACCATGCACTGATCACGTGGCTGATTATACACTGCTCACGTAACTGATCATGCACTGATCACGTGACTGATCATGGACTGATCTCGTTGCTCTCATGCACTACTCACGTGGCTGATCATGCAATGATCATGTAGCTACCATGTACCGGTCAGATGACTAATCATACACCCATTAGGTGATGGATCATGCACTGATCACGTCGCTGATCATACACTGACCACCTGCCTGGTCATGCACAGATCACGTGACAAATCATGAACTGATCACATAGCTATCATGAAATGATCACCTGGCTGATCATGCACTGGTCACGTGGCTGATCATGCACTGATACCGTGACTGAGCATGGACTGATCACATGACTATCATGTAGTGATCACGTGACTTAATGGCTCTGATCATGTGACTGATCATGTGCTGATCATGTTTGCTATCATGCACTGATCATTTGCCTCTGGAGGCAATAAACAAAGAGCTGAGTAGGCACGAATCAAAGAGTCAGCAGGCAATAATCATGGAACTCAGGTGTGAGGAATCATGCTGCTCAGCTGGCAATAATCAAGCAGCTGAGCAGGCAGGAATTACGCAGCACAGCTGGCAATTGTCAAGCAGATGACAGGTAGGAATCATGCAGCTCAGCTGGCAATTGTCAAGTAGATGAGCAGACAGTAATCACGCAGCTCAGCAGGCCCTTATCACGAGACTGAGTATGCACTGTTCACGTGGCTGATCATACACTGATCACGTGATGATCATGCACTGATCACTTGGATATCATGCACTGATCACGTGGCTGATCATACACTGCTCAGGTAACTGATCATGCACTGATCACGTGGCTATCATGCACTGATCACGTGGCTGAACATGCACTGTTTACGTGGCTGATCACACACCTGTCACGTGACATATCATGCACTGATCCCGTGGCACTCATGCACTGATCACGTGGCTGATCATACTCTGCTCACGTAACTGATCATGCACACATCACGTGGCTATCATGCACTGCTCACGTGGCTCGTCATGGAATGATCACGTAGCTACCATATACTGGTCACGTGACTGATCATGCACAGATCACGTAAATGATCATGCACTGTTCACGTGACTGATCATGCACTGATCACGTGACTGATCATGCACTGATCACGTGGCTATCATGCACTGATCACGTGGCTGATCATGCACTGATCACGTAGCAACCATGTACTGGTCACGTGACTGATCATGCACTGATCACGTAATTGATCATGCACTGATCACGTGGCTCATCATGCACTGATCACGTGGCTGATCACACATGATCACGTGACTGATCATGCACTGATCACGTGACTGATCATGCACTGATCACGTGGCTATCATGCACTGATCACGTGGATATCATGCACTGATCACGTGGCTGATCACACACGTATCACGTGACTGATCATGCACTGATCACGTGGCTATCATGCACTGATCACGTGGCTGATCATGCACTGATCACGTAGCTACCATGCACTGATCACGTGACTGATCATGCACTGATCACGTGATTGATCATGCACTGATCACGTGACTGATCATGCACTGATCACGTGACTGATCATGCACTGATCACGTGGCTATCATGCACTGATCACGTGGCTGATCATGCACTGATCACGTGACTGATCATGCACTGATCACGTGACTGATCATGCACTGATCACGTGACTGATCATGCACTGATCACGTGGCTATCATGCACTGATCACGTGGCTATCATGCACTGATCACGTGGCTGATCATGCACTGATCACGTAGCTACCATGCACTGTCACGTGACTGATCATGCACTGATCACGTAACTGATCATGCACTGATCACGTGACTGATCATGCACTGATCACGTGACTGATCATGCACTGATCACGTGACTGATCATGCACTGATCACGTGGCTATCATGCACTGATCACGTGGCTGATCATGCAATGATCACGCAGCTACCATGCACTGATCACATGACTGATCATGCACTGATCACATAATTGATCATGCACTGATCACGTGGCTTATCATGCACTGATCATGTGACTGATCATGTGCTGATCATGTTTGGTATCATACACTGATCATGTGCCTCTGGAGGCAATGAACAAAGAGCTGAGTAGGCACGAATCAGTCAGCAGGCTATAATCATGGAACTCAGCTGTGAGAAATCATGCTGCTCAGCTGGCAATAATCAAGCAGCTGAGCAGGCAGGAATTACGCAGCACAGCTGGCAATTGTCAAGCAGATGACAGGCAGGAATCGTGCAGCTCAGCTGGCAATTGTCAAGCAGATGAGCAGACAGTAATCACGCAGCTCAGCAGGCCCTGATCACGTGACTGAGCATGCACTGTTCACGTGGCTGATCACACACTGATCACGTGACTGATCATGCACTGATCACGTGACTGATCATGCACTGATCACGTGGCTATCATGCACTGATCACGTGGCTGATCATGCACTGATCACGTGGCTGATCATGCACTGATCACGTGGCTGATCATGCACTGATCACGTGACTGATCATGCACTGATCACGTGGCTATCATGCACTGATCACGTGGCTGATCATGCACTGATCACGTGACTGATCATGCACTGATCACGTGGCTGATCATGCACTGATCACGTGACTGATCATGCACTGATCACGTGGCATCATGCACTGATCACGTGGCTGATCATACACTGATCACGTGACTGATCATGCACTGATCACGTGGCTATCATGCACTGATCACGTGGCTGATCATGCAATGATCACGTAGCTACCATATACTGGTCACGTGACTGATCATGCACTGATCACGTAAATGATCATGCACTGATCACGTGACTGATCATGCACTGATCACGTGACTGATCATGCACTGATCACGTGGCTGATCATGCACTGATCACGTGGCTGATCATGCACTGATCACGTGGCTGATCATGCACTGATCACGTGGCTGATCATGCACTGATCACGTAACTGATCATGCACTGATCACGTGGCTGATCATGCACTGATCACGTGACTGATCATGCACTGATCACGTGGCTATCATGCACTGATCACGTGGCTGATCATGCACTGATCACGTGACTGATCATGCACTGATCACGTGACTGATCACACATGTATCACGTGACTGATCATGCACTGATCACGTGGCTATCATGCACTGATCACGTGGCTGATCATACACTGATCACGTGACTGATCATGCACTGATCACGTGGCTATCATGCACTGATCACGTGGCTGTCATGCAATGATCACGTAGCTACCATGCACTGATCACGTGACTGATCATGCACTGATCACGTAACTGATCATGCACTGATCACGTGACTGATCATGCACTGATCACGTGACTGATCATGCACTGATCACGTGGCTATCATGCACTGATCACGTGGCTGATCATGCACTGATCACGTAGCAACCATTACTGATCACGTGACTGATCATGCACTGATCACGTCTATATCATGCACTGATCACGTGACTGATCATGCACTGATCACGTGGCTGATCATGCACTGATCATGTGACTGATCATGCACTGATCACGTGGCTATCATGCACTGATCACGTGGCTGATCATGCACTGATCACGTAGCTATCATGCACTGATCACGTGACTGATCATGCACTGATCACGTGACTGATCATGCACTGATCACGTGACTGATCATGCACTGATCACGTGACTGATCATGCACTGATCACGTGACTGATCATGCACTGATCACGTGACTATCATGCACTGATCACGTGGCTGATCATGCACTGATCACGTAGCTACCATGCACTGATCACGTGACTGATCATGCACTGATCACGTAATTGATCATGCACTGATCACGTGGCTGATCATGCACTGATCACGTGGCTGATCATGCACTGATCACGTGACTGATCATGCACTGATCACGTGACTGATCATGCACTGATCACGTGGCTATCATGCACTGATCACGTGGCTGATCATGCACTGATCACGTGCCTGATCATGCACTGATCACATGACTGATCATGCACTGATCACGTGACTGATCATGCACTGATCACGTGGCTATCATGCACTGATCACGTGGCTGATCATGCAATGATCACGTAGCTACCATGTACTGGTCACGTGACTGATCATGCACTGATCACGTGATGATCATGCACTGATCACGTGGCTGATCATGCACTGATCACCAACCTGGTCATGCACTGATCACGTGACTGATCATGAACTGATCACGTAGCTATCATGCACTGATCACGTGGCTGATCATGCACTGATCACGTGGCTGATCATGCACTGATCACGTGACTGATCATGCACTGATCACATGACTATCATGCACTGATCACGTGACTTAATGGCACTGATCATGTGACTGATCATGCACTGATCACGTAATTGATCATGCACTGATCACGTGACTGATCATGCACTGATCACGTGGCTGATCACACATGATCACGTGACTGATCATGCACTGATCACGTGGCTATCATGCACTTATCACGTGGCTGTCATGCACTGATCACGTGGATATCATGCACTGATCACGTGGCTGATCACACACGTATCACGTGACTGATCATGCACTGATCACGTGGCTATCATGCACTGATCACGTGGCTGATCATGAAACGATCACGTAGCAACCATGTACTGGTCACGTGACTGATCATGCACTGATCACGTAATTGATCATGCACTGATCACGTGGCTGATCATGCACTGATCACGTGGCTGATCACACATGATCACGTGACTGATCATGCACTGATCACGTGACTGATCATGCACTGATCACGTGGATATCATGCACTGATCACGTGGCTGATCATACACTGATCACGTGTCTGATCATGCACTGATCACGTGGCTGATCATGCACTGATCACGTGACTGATCATGCACTGATCACGTGGCTCTCATGCACTGATCACGTGACTATCATGCACTGATCACGTGGCACTCATGCACTGATCACGTGGCTGATCATACACTGATCACGTGACTGATCATGCACTGATCACGTGGCTATCATGCACTGCTCACGTGGCTGTCATGCAATGATCACGTAGCTACCATATACTGATCACGTGACTGATCATGCACTGATCACGTGAATGATCATGCACTGATCACGTGACTGATCATGCACTGATCACGTGACTGATCATGCACTGATCACGTGGCTATCATGCACTGATCACGTGGCTGATCATGCAACGATCACGTAGCAACCATGTACTGTCACGTGACTGATCATGCACTGATCACGTTATTGATCCTGCACTGATCACGTGGCTGATCATGCACTGATCACGTGGCTGATCACACATGATCACGTGACTGATCATGCACTGATCACGTGGCTATCATGCACTGATCACGTGGCTATCATGCACTGATCACGTGGATATCATGCACTGATCACGTGGCTGATCACACACGTATCACATGACTGATCATGCACTGATCACGTGACTATCATGCACTGATCACGTGGCTATCATGCACTGATCACGTGGCTGATCATGCAATGATCACGTAGCTACCATGTACTGGTCACTTGACTTATCATGCACTGATCACGTGACTGATCATGCACTGATCACGTGGCTGATCATGCACTGATCACGTGGCTGATCACACACGTATCACGTGACTGATCATGTACAGATCACGTGACTGATCATGCACTGATCACGTGGCTATCATGCACTGATCACGTGGATATCATGCACTGATCACGTGGCTGATCATGCACGTATCACGTGACTGATCATGCACTGATCACGTGACTGATCATGCACTGATCACGTGGCTGATCATGCACTGATCACGCAGCTACCATCTACTGGTCACATGACTGATCATGCACTGATCACATGATTGATCATGCACTGATCACGTGGCTTATCATGCACTGATCATGTGACTGATCATGTGCTGATCATGTTTGGTGTCATACACTGATCATGTGCCTCTGGAGGCAATGAACAAAGAGCTGAGTAGGCACGAATCAGTCAGCAGGCTATAATCATGGAACTCAGCTGTGAGAAATCATGCTGCTCAGCTGGCAATAATCAAGCAGATGAGCAGGCAGGAATTACGCAGCACAGCTGGCAATTGTCAAGCAGATGACAGGCAGGAATCGTGCAGCTCAGCTGGCAATTGTCAAGCAGATGAGCAGACAGTAATCACGCAGCTCAGCAGGCCCTGATCACGTGACTGAGCATGCACTGTTCACGTGGCTGATCACACACTGATCACGTGACTGATCATGCACTGATCACGTGACTGATCATGCACTGATCACGTGGCTGATCATGCACTGATCACGTGGCTGATCATGCACTGATCACGGGACTGATCATGCACTGATCACGTGCTATCATGCACTGATACATGACTGACATGCACTGATCACGTGACTGATCATGCACTGATCACGTGACTGATCATGCACTGATCACGTGACTGATCATGCACTGATCACGTGGCTGATCATGCACTGATCACGTGACTGATCATGCACTGATCACGTAACTGATCATGCACTGATCACGTGACTGATCATGCACTGATCACGTGACTGATCATGCACTGATCACGTGACTGATCATGCACTGATCACGTGGCTATCATGCACTGATCACGTGGCTGATCATGCACTGATCACGTAGCTACCATGTACTGATCACGTGACTGATCATGCACTGATCACGTAATTGATCATGCACTGATCACGTGGCTGATCATGCACTGATCACGTGGCTGATCATGCACTGATCACGTGACTGATCATGCACTGATCACGTGACTGATCATGCACTGATCACGTGGCTATCATGCACTGATCACGTGGCTGATCATGCACTGATCACGTGCCTGATCATGCACTGATCACATGACTGATCATGCACTGATCACGTGGCTATCATGCACGGCTCATGTGGCTGATCATGCAATGATCACTAGCTACCATGTACTGGTCACGTGACTGATCATGCACTGATCACATAATTGATCATGCACTACTCACGTGGCTGATCATGCAATGATCATGTAGCTACCATGTACTGGTCACGTGACTGATCATACACCCATCAGGTGATGATCATGCACTGATCACGTGGCTGATCATGCACTGATCACCTGCCTGGTCATGCACTGATCACGTGACAAATCATGCACTGATCACATAGCTATCATGAACTGATCACCTGGCTGATCATGCACTGATCACGTGGCTGATCATGCACTGATACCGTGACTGAGCATGGACTGATCACATGACTATCATGTAGTGATCACGTGACTTAATGGCGCTGATCATGTGACTGATCATGCGCTGATCATGTTTGCTATCATACACTGATCATGTGCCTCTGGAGGCAATAAACAAAGAGCTGAGTAGGCACGAATCAAACAGTCAGCAGGCAATAATCATGGAACTCAGCTGTGAGGAATCATGCTGCTCAGCTGGCAATAATCAAGCAGCTGAGCAGGCAGGAATTACGCAGCACAGCTGGCAATTGTCAAGCAGAAGACAGGCAGGAATCGTGCAGCTCAGCTGGCAATTGTCAAGCAGATGAGCAGACAGGAATCACGCAGCTCAGATGGCAATTGTCATGCAGATGAGCATGCAGGAATCACGCAGCTCATCAGACCCTGATCACGTGATTCTGAAGGCACTGATCACGTGGCTGATCATGCACTGATCACGTGACTGATCATGCACTGATCACGTGGCTATCATGCACTGATCACGTGGCTGATCATGCACTGATCACGTGGCTGATCATGCACTGATCACGTGTTTATCAGGCACTGATCAGTGACTGACATGCGCTGATCATGGGACTGTGCACGCACTGATCACGTGGCTATCATGCACTGATCACGGACTGCGCATGCACTGATCACGTGGCTGGTCGTGCACTGATCACGTGTTTATCATACGGTGATCATGTGACTGAGAGGCGCTGATCACGTGACTGTGCCGTCAGTGATCACGAGGCTGAGCAGGCACTGATATCGTGACTGAGCATGCACTGATCATGTGCCGGGAGCCGGGAGGCATTCCACTCTGGACAAAGGTCATGAGGAAGGAGGCTCGGCATACGCAAATGCGGGATCGAGCCTCAGGAGTCCACCCGGATATTCTCGAGCATCTCCCCCAAAAAACCAGAGTCTGCCTACTGTATTGCTTTGTGCTCTCACCTCTGATTTCACTGGGGCTGTCCCCCACCACCATCTCGCTCTCTCTGTCAAAGAGTTAACTTACAGCTCCAATTCATAAAGTTCCTTGTCATTCTTCCCTTTACCTTCCAGCTGAGTCTCCATCTGGAGCGCGGAACCCACCACGCTTACTAATTATGCCTGGGCTGCTCAGACCCACTCGAGAAGGTGTCTAGGGTGAGGCACCTTTCGCTATTCGAGAGGGCACCTGCGGCCTGCGTAAGTGGTGCAAACTTCTTGTCTTGAAGTTTGATTGGTCTTCCGCGTAAACCAAGCTACTCAGTCTCTTTTCTCCACCGAATTTTCCTACTGAGCTCTCCTCATACTATTATTCTTGACATCTCTGATTAGCATATAAATAGTCGCCTAGGCCATCTCTCCTTCGAATACCCTGGATCAGTTGGGGCTGGTCCCCGGCAGGTGGCGACCGAACAGGGATCTCAGGAGGCGATACTCAAAGAGCTGAGCAGACACGAACCACGCAATCAGCAGGCAATAAGCATGGAGCTCAGCAGTGACGAATCATGCTGCTCAACTGGCAATAATCAAGCACGTGACCAGGCAGGAATCACGCAGCTCAGCTGGCAATTGTCAAGCAGATGAGCCGAAAGGAATCACGCAGCTCAGATGACAATTGTCATGCAGATGAGCCGGCAGGAATCACGCAGCTCAGCAGGCACTGATCACGTGATTCTGCAGGCACTGATCACGTGGCTGATCAAGTCCAGATCACGTGACTGAGCATGCACTGATCACGTGGCTATCATGCACTGATGATGTGACTGCGCATGCACTGATGACGTGGCTGATCAGGCACTGGTCACATGGCTCATCATGCACTGATCACGTGTTTATCAGGCAATGATCAGTGTCTGACAGGCGCTGATCATGGGACTGTGCACGCACTGATCACGTGGCTATCATGCACTGATCACGTGACTGCGCATGCACTGATGACGTGGCTGTTCGGGCACTGATCACGTGTTTATCAGGCAGTGATCAGTGACTGACAGGCGCTGATCAGGGGACTGTGCACGCACTGATCAGGTGGCTGATCAGGAACTGACCACCTGACTGTGCATGCAGTGATCACGTGGCTGGTCGTTCACTGATCACATGTTTATCATACGGTGATCACGTGATTGTGCCGTCAGTGATCACGTGGCTGAGCAGGCACTGATATCGTGACTGAGCATGCACTGATCATGTGCCGGGGGCCGGGGAGGCATTCCACTCTGGACAAAGGTCATGAGGAAGGAGGCTCGGCATACGAAATGCGGGATCGAGCCTCAGGAGTCCACCCGGATATTCTCGAGCATCTCCCCCAAAAAAACCAGAGTCTGCCTACTGTATTGCTTTGTGCTCTCACCTCTGATTTCACTGGGGGCTGTCCCCCACCACCATCTCGCTCTCTCTGTCAAAGAGATAACTTACAGCTCCAATTCATAAAGTTCCTTGTCATTCTTCCCTTTAACTTCCCGCTGAGTCTCCATCTGGAGCGCGGAACCCACGACGCTTACTAATTATGCCTGGGCTGCTAAGACCCACTGAGAAGGTGTCTAGGGTGAGGCAACTTTCGCTATTCGAGAGGGCGCCTGCGGCCTACGTAAGTGGTGCAAACTTCTTGTCTTGAAATTTGATTGGTCTTCCGTGTAAACCAAGCTACTCAGTCTCTTTTCTCCACCGAATTTTCCTACTGAGCTCTCCTCATACTATTATTCTTGACATCTCTGATTAGCATATAAATAGTCGCCTAGGCCATCTCTCCTTCGAATACCCTGGATCAGTTGGGGCTGGTCCCGGCAGGTGGCGACCGAACAGGGACCTCAGGAGGCAATACTCAAAGAGATGAGCAGACACGAACCACGCAATCAGCAGGCAATAAGCATGGAGCTCAGCAGTGACGAATCATGCTGCTCAACTGGCAATAATCAAGCACGTGACCAGGCAGGAATCACGCAGCTCAGCTGGCAATTGTCAAGCAGATGAGCCGACAGGAATCACGCAGCTCAGATGGCAATTGTCATGCAGATGAGCCGGCAGGAATCACGCAGCTCAGCAGGCCCTGATCACGTGATTCTGCAGGCACTGATCACGTGGCTGATCAAGTGCAGATCACGTGACTGAGCATGCACTGATCACGTGGCTATCATGCACTGATGACGTGACTGCGCATGCACTGATGACGTGGCTGATCAGGCACTGGTCACATGGCTCATCACGCACTGATCACGTGTTTCTCAGGCAATGATCAGTGACTGACAGGCGCTGATCATGGGACTGTGCACGCACTGATCACGTGGCTATCATGCACTGATCACGTGACTGCGCATGCACTGATGACGTGGCTGTTCGGGCACTGATCACGTGTTTATCAGGCAGTGATCAGTGACTGACAGGCGCTGATCAGGGGACTGTGCACGCACTGATCAGGTGGCTGATCAGGAACTGACCACCTGACTGCGCATGCAGTGATCACGTGGCTGGTCGTTCACTGATCACGTGTTTATCATACGGTGATCACGTGATTGTGCCGTCAGTGATCACGTGGCTGAGCAGGCACTGATATCGTGACTGAGCATGCACTGATCATGTGCCGGGGGCCGGGGAGGCATTCCACTCTGGACAAAGTTCATGAGGAAGGAGGCTCGGCATACGCAAATGCGGGATCGAGCCTCAGGAGTCCACCCGGATATTCTCGAGCATCTCCCCCCCAAAAAAACCAGAGTCTGCCTACTGTATTGCTTTGTGCTCTCACCTCTGATTTCACTGGGGGCTGTCCCCCACCACCATCTCGCTCTCTCTGTCAAAGAGTTAACTTACAGCTGCAATTCATAAAGTTCCTTGTCATTCTTCCCTTTAACTTCCAGCTGAGTCTCCATCTGGAGCGCGGAACCCACCACGATTACTAATTATGCCTGGGCTGCTAAGACCCACTGAGAAGGTGTCTAGGGTGAGCCACCTTTCGCTATTCGAGAGGGCGCCTGCGGCCTACGTAAGTGGTGCAAACTTCTTGTCTTGAAATTTGATTGGTCTTCCGTGTAAACCAAGCTACTCAGTCTCTTTTCTCCACCGAATTTTCCTACTGAGCTCTCCTCATACTATTATACTTGACATCTCTGATTAGCATATAAATAGTCGCCTAGGCCATCTCTCCTTCGAATACCCTGGATCAGTTGGGGCTGGTCCCGGCAGGTGGCGACCGAACAGGGACCTCAGGAGGCGATACTCAAAGAGCTGAGCAGACACGAACCACGCAATCAGCAGGCAATAAGCATGGAGCTCAGCAGTGACGAATCATGCTGCTCAACTGGCAATAATCAAGCACGTGACCAGGCAGGAATCACGCAGCTCAGCTGGCAATTGTCAAGCAGATGAGCCGACAGGAATCACGCAGCTCAGATGGCAATTGTCATGCAGATGAGCCGGCAGGAATCACGCAGCTCAGCAGGCCCTGATCACGTGATTCTGCAGGCACTGATCACGTGGCTGATCAAGTCCAGATCACGTGACTGAGCATGCACTGATCACGGGCTATCATGCACTGATGACGTGACTGCGCATGCACTGATGACGTGGCTGATCAGGCACTGGTCACATGGCTCATCACGCACTGATCACGTGTTTCTCAGGCAATGATCAGTGACTGACAGGCGCTGATCATGGGACTGTGCACGCACTGATCACGTGGCTATCATGCACTGATCACGTAACTGCGCATGCACTGATGACGTGGCTGTTCGGGCACTGATCACGTGTTTATCAGGCAGTGATCAGTGACTGACAGGCGCTGATCAGGGGACTGTGCACGCACTGATCAGGTGGCTGATCAGGAACTGACCACCTGACTGCGCATGCAGTGATCACGTGGCTGGTCGTTCACTGATCACATGTTTATCATACGGTGATCACGTGATTGTGCCGTCAGTGATCACGTGGCTGAGCAGGCACTGATATCGTGACTGAGCATGCACTGATCATGTGCCGGGGGCCGGGGAGGCATTCCACTCTGGACAAAGTTCATGAGGAAGGAGGCTCGCATACGCAAATGCGGGATCGAGCCTCAGGAGTCCACCCGGATATTCTCGAGCATCTCCCCCCAAAAAACCAGAGTCTGCCTACTGTATTGCTTTGTGCTCTCACCTCTGATTTCACTGGGGGCTGTCCCCCACCACCATCTGCTCTCTCTGTCAAAGAGTTAACTTACAGCTGCAATTCATAAAGTTCCTTGTCATTCTTCCCTTTAACTTCCAGCTGAGTCTCCATCTGGAGCGCGGAACCCACGACGCTTACTAATTATGCCTGGGCTGCTAAGACCCACTCGAGAAGGTGTCTAGGGTGAGGCACCTTTCGCTATTCGAGTGGGCGCCTGCGGCCTACGTAAGTGGTGCAAACTTCTTGTCTTGAAATTTGATTGGTCTTCCGTGTAAACCAAGCTACTCAGTCTCTTTTCTCCACCGAATTTTCCTACTGAGCTCTCCTCATACTATTATTCTTGACATCTCTGATTAGCATATAAATAGTCGCCTAGGCCATCTCTCCTTCGAATACCCTGGATCAGTTGGGGCTGGTCCCGGCAGGTGGCGACCGAACAGGGACCTCAGGAGGCGATACTCAAAGAGCTGAGCAGACACGAACCACGCAATCAGCAGGCAATAAGCATGGAGCTCAGCAGTGACGAATCATGCTGCTCAACTGGCAATAATCAAGCACGTGACCAGGCAGGAATCACGCAGCTCAGCTGGCAATTGTCAAGCAGATGAGCCGACAGGAATCACGCAGCTCAGCTGGCAATTGTCATGCAGATGAGCCGGCAGGAATCACGCAGCTCAGCAGGCCCTGATCACGTGATTCTGCAGGCACTGATCACGTGGCTGATCAAGTCCAGATCACGTGACTGAGCATGCACTGATCACGTGGCTATCATGCACTGATGACGTGACTGCGCATGCACTGATGACGTGGCTGATCAGGCACTGATCACATGGCTCATCATGCACTGATCACGTGTTTTCAGGCAATGATCAGTGACTGACAGGCGCTGATCATGGGACTGTGCACGCACTGATCACGTGGCTATCATGCACTGATCACGTGACTGCGCATGCACTGATGACGTGGCTGTTCGGGCACTGATCACGTGTTTATCAGGCAGTGATCAGTGACTGACAGGCGCTGATCAGGGGACTGTGCACGCACTGATCAGGTGGCTGATCAGGAACTGAACACCTGACTGCGCATGCAGTGATCACGTGGCTGGTCGTTCACTGATCACGTGTTTATCATACGGTGATCACGTGACTGAGAGGCGCTGATCACGGACTGTGCCGTCAGTGATCACGTGGCTGAGCAGGCACTGATATCGTGACTGAGCATGCACTGATCATGTGCCGGGGCCGGGGAGGCATTCCACTCTGGACAAAGGTCATGAGGAAGGAGGCTCGGCATACGCAAATGCGGGATCGAGCCTCAGGAGTCCACCCGGATATTCTCGAGCATCTCCCCCCAAAAAAACCAGAGTATGCCTACTGTATTGCTTTGTGCTCTCACCTCTGATTTCACTGGGGCTGTCCCCCACCACCATCTCGCTCTCTCTGTCAAAGAGATAACTTACAGCTCCAATTCATAAAAGTTCCTTGTCATTCTTCCCTTTAACTTCCAGCTGAGTCTCCATCTGGAGCGCGGAACCCACCACGCTTACTAATTATGCCTGGGCTGCTAAGACCCACTGAGAAGGTGTCTAGGGTGAGGCACCTTTCGCTATTCGAGAGGGCGCCTGCGGCCACGTAAGTGGTGCAAACTTCTTGTCTTGAAGTTTGATTGGTCTTCCGCGTAAACCAAGCTACTCAGTCTCTTTTCTCCACCGAATTTTCCTACTGAGCTCTCCTCATACTATTATTCTTGACATTTCTGATTAGCATATAAATAGTCGCCTAGGCCATCTCTCCTTCGAATACCCTGGATCAGTTGCGGCTGGTCCCCGGCAGGTGGCGACCGAACAGGGACCTCAGGAGGCGATACTCAAAGAGCTGAGCAGACACGAACCACGCAATCAGCAGGCAATAAGCATGGAGCTCAGCAGTGACGAATCATGCTGCTCAACTGGCAATAATCAAGCACGTGACCAGGCAGGAATCACGGAGCTCAGCTGGCAATTGTCAAGCAGATGAGCCGACAGGAATCACGCAGCTCAGATGGCAATTGTCATGCAGATGAGCCGGAAGGAATCACGCAGCTCAGCAGGCACTGATCACGTGATTCTGCAGGCACTGATCACGTGGCTGATCAAGTCCAGATCACGTGACTGAGCAGGCACTGATCACGTGGCTATCATGCACTGATGACGTGACTGCGCATGCACTGATGACGTGGCTGATCAGGCACTGGTCACATGGCTCATCATGCACTGATCACGTGTTTATCAGGCAATGATCAGTGTCTGACAGGCGCTGATCATGGGACTGTGCACGCACTGATCACGTGGCTATCATGCACTGATCACGTGACTGCGCATGCACTGATGACGTGGCTGTTCGGGCACTGATCACGTGTTTATCAGGCAGTGATCAGTGACTGACAGGCGCTGATCAGGGGACTGTGCACGCACTGATCAGGTGGCTGATCAGGAACTGACCACCTGACTGCGCATGCAGTGATCACGTGGCTGGTCGTTCACTGATCACATGTTTATCATACGGTGATCACGTGATTGTGCCGTCAGTGATCACGTGGCTGAGCAGGCACTGATATCGTGATGAGCATGCACTGATCATGTGCCGGGGGCCGGGGAGGCATTCCACTCTGGACAAAGGTCATGAGGAAGGAGGCTCGGCATACGCAAATTCGGGATCGAGCCTCAGGAGTCCACCCGGATATTCTCGAGCATCTCCCCCAAAAAAACCAGAGTCTGCCTACTGTATTGCTTTGTGCTCTCACCTCTGATTTCACTGGGGGCTGTCCCCCACCACCATCTCGCTCTCTCTGTCAAAGAGTTAACTTACAGCTGCAATTCATAAAGTTCCTTGTCATTCTTCCCTTTAACTTCCAGCTGAGTCTCCATCTGGAGCGCGGAACCCACGACGCTTACTAATTATGCCTGGGCTGCTAAGACCCACTCGAGAAGGTGTCTAGGGTGAGGCACCTTTCGCTATTCGAGAGGGCGCCTGTGGCCTACGTAAGTGGTGCAAACTTCTTGTCTTGAAATTTGATTGGTCTTCCGTGTAAACCAAGCTACTCAGTCTCTTTTCTCCACCGAATTTTCCTACTGAGCTCTCCTCATACTATTATTCTTGACATCTCTGATTAGCATATAAATAGTCGCCTAGGCCATCTCTCCTTCGAATACCCTGGATCAGTTGGGGCTGGTCCCCGGCAGGTGGCGACCGAACAGGGACCTCAGGAGGCGATACTCAAAGAGCTGAGCAGACACGAACCACGCAATCAGCAGGCAATAAGCATGGAGCTCAGCAGTGACGAATCATGCTGCTCAACTGGCAATAATCAAGCACGTGACCAGGCAGGAATCACGCAGCTCAGCTGGCAATTGTCAAGCAGATGAGCCGACAGGAATCACGCAGCTCAGATGGCAATTGTCATGCAGATGAGCCGGCAGGAATCACGCAGCTCAGCAGGCCCTGAACACGTGACTCTGCAGGCACTGATCACGTGGCTGATCAAGTCCAGATCACGTGACTGAGCATGCACTGATCACGTGGCTATCATGCACTGATGACGTGACTGCGCATGCACTGATGACGTGGCTGATTGGGCACTGATCACATGGCTCATCATGCACTGATCACGTGTTTATCAGGCAATGATCAGTGAGTGACAGGCGCTGATCATGGGACTGTGCACGCACTGATCACGTGGCTATCATGCACTGATCACGTGACTGCGCATGCACTGATGACGTGGCTGTTTGGGCACTGATCACGTGTTTATCAGGCAGTGATCAGTGACTGACAGGCGCTGATCAGGGGACTGTGCACGCACTGATCAGGTGGCTGATCAGGAACTGACCACCTGACTGCGCATGCAGTGATCACGTGGCTGGTCGTTCACTGATCACGTGTTTATCATACGGTGATCACGTGACTGGGAGGCGCTGATCACGTGACTGTGCCGTCAGTGATCACGTGGCTGAGCAGGCACTGATATCGTGACTGAGCATGCACTGATCATGTGCCGGGAGCCGGGGAGGTATTCCACTCTGGACAAAGGTCATGAGGAAGGAGGCTCGGCATACGCAAATGCGGGATCGAGCCTCAGGAGTCCAGCCGGATATTCTCGAGCATCTCCCCCCAAAAAAACCGGAGTCTGCCTACTGTATTGCTTTGTGCTCTCACCTCTGATTTCACTGGGGGCTGTCCCCCACCACCATCTCGCTCTCTCTGTCAAAGAGTTAACTTACAGCTCCAATTCATAAAGTTCCTTGTCATTCTTCCCTTTAACTTCCAGCTGAGTCTCCATCTGGAGCGCGGAACCCACCACGCTTACTAATTATGCCTGGGCTGCTAAGACCCACTCGAGAAGGTGTCTAGGGTGAGGCACCTTTCGCTATTCGAGAGGGCGCCTGCGGCCTACGTAAGTGGTGCAAACTTCTTGTCTTGAAGTTTGATTGGTCTTCCGCGTAAACCAAGCTACTCAGTCTCTTTTCTCCACCGAATTTTCCTACTGAGCTCTCCTCATACTATTATTCTTGACATCTCTGATTAGCATATAAATAGTCGCCTAGGCCATCTCTCCTTCGAATACCCTGGATCAGTTGGGGCTGGTCCCCGGCAGGTGGCGACCGAACAGGGACCTCAGGAGGCAATACTCAAAGAGCTGAGCAGACACGAACCACGCAATCAGCAGGCAATAAGCATGGAGCTCAGCAGTGACGAATCATGCTGCTCAACTGGCAATAATCAAGCACGTGACCAGGCAGGAATCACGCAGCTCAGCTGGCAATTGTCAAGCAGATGAGCCGACAGGAATCACGCAGCTCAGATGGCAATTGTCATGCAGATGAGCCGGCAGGAATCACGCAGCTCAGCAGGCCCTGATCACGTGACTCTGCAGGCACTGATCACGTGGCTGATCAAGTCCAGATCACGTGACTGAGCATGCACTGATCACGTGGCTATCATGCACTGATGACGTGACTGCGCATGCACTGATGACGTGGCTGATCAGGCACTGATCACATGGCTCATCATGCACTGATCACGTGTTTATCAGGCAATGATCAGTGACTGACAGGCGCTGATCATGGGACTGTGCACGCACTGATCACGTGGCTATCATGCACTGATCACGTGACTGCGCATGCACTGATGACGTGGCTGTTCGGGCACTGATCACGTGTTTATCAGGCAGTGATCAGTGACTGACAGGCGCTGATCAGGGGACTGTGCACGCACTGATCAGGTGGCTGATCAGGAACTGACCACCTGACTGCGCATGCAGTGATCACGTGGCTGGTCGTTCACTGATCACGTGTTTATCATACGGTGATCACGTGACTGAGAGGCGCTGATCACGTGACTGTGCCGTCAGTGATCACGTGGCTGAGCAGGCACTGATATCGTGACTGAGCATGCACTGATCATGTGCCGGGAGCCGGGGAGGCATTCCACTCTGGACAAAGGTCATGAGGAAGGAGGCTCGGCATACGCAAATGCGGGATCGAGCCTCAGGAGTCCACCCGGATATTCTCGAGCATCTCCCCCCAAAAAAACCAGAGTCTGCCTACTGTATTGCTTTGTGCTCTCACCTCTGATTTCACTGGGGGCTGTCCCCCACCACCATCTCGCTCTCTCTGTCAAAGAGTTAACTTACAGCTCCAATTCATAAAGTTCCTTGTCATTCTTCCCTTTAACTTCCAGCTGAGTCTCCATCTGGAGCGCGGAACCCACCACGCTTACTAATTATGCCTGGGCTGCTAAGACCCACTCGAGAAGGTGTCTAGGGTGAGGCACCTTTCGCTATTCGAGAGGGCGCCTGCGGCCTACGTAAGTGGTGCAAACTTCTTGTCTTGAAGTTTGATTGGTCTTCCGCGTAAACCAAGCTACTCAGTCTCTTTTCTCCACCGAATTTTCCTACTGAGCTCTCCTCATACTATTATTCTTGACATCTCTGATTAGCATATAAATAGTCGCCTAGGCCATCTCTCCTTCGAATACCCTGGATCAGTTGGGGCTGGTCCCCGGCAGGTGGCGACCGAACAGGGACCTCAGGAGGCAATACTCAAAGAGCTGAGCAGACACGAACCACGCAATCAGCAGGCAATAAGCATGGAGCTCAGCAGTGACGAATCATGCTGCTCAACTGGCAATAATCAAGCACGTGACCAGGCAGGAATCACGCAGCTCAGCTGGCAATTGTCAAGCAGATGAGCCGACAGGAATCACGCAGCTCAGATGGCAATTGTCATGCAGATGAGCCGGCAGGAATCACGCAGCTCAGCAGGCCCTGATCACGTGACTCTGCAGGCACTGATCACGTGGCTGATCAAGTCCAGATCACGTGACTGAGCATGCTCTGATCACGTGGCTATCATGCACTGATCACGTGACTGCGCATGCACTGATGACGTGGCTGTTCGGGCACTGATCACGTGTTTATCAGGCAGTGATCAGTGACTGTCAGGCGCTGATCAGGGGACTGTGCACGCACTGATCAGGTGGCTGATCAGGAACTGACCACCTGACCGCGCATGCAGTGATCACGTGGCTGGTCGTTCACTGATCACGTGTTTATCATACGGTGATCACGTGACTGAGAGGCGCTGATCACGTGACTGTGCCGTCAGTGATCACGTGGCTGAGCAGGCACTGATATCGTGATTGAGCATGCACTGATCATGTGCCGGGAGCCGGGGAGGCATTCCACTCTGGACAAAGGTCATGAGGAAGGAGGCTCGGCATACGCAAATGCGGGATCGAGCCTCAGGAGTCCACCCGGATATTCTCGAGCATCTCCCCCAAAAAAACCAGAGTCTGCCTACTGTATTGCTTTGTGCTCTCACCTCTGATTTCACTGGGGGCTGTCCCCCACCACCATCTCGCTCTCTCTGTCAAAGAGTTAACTTACAGCTCCAATTCATAAAGTTCCTTGTCATTCTTCCCTTTAACTTCCAGCTGAGTCTCCATCTGGAGCGCGGAACCCACCACGCTTACTAATTATGCCTGGGCTGCTAAGACCCACTCGAGAAGGTGTCTAGGGTGAGGCACCTTTCGCTATTCGAGAGGCGCCTGCGGCCTACGTAAGTGGTGCAAACTTCTTGTCTTGAAGTTTGATTGGTCTTCCGCGTAAACCAAGCTACTCAGTCTCTTTTCTCCACCGAATTTTCCTACTGAGCTCTCCTCATACTATTATTCTTGACATCTCTGATTAGCATATAAATAGTCGCCTAGGCCATCTCTCCTTCGAATACCCTGGATCAGTTGGGGCTGGTCCCCGGCAGGTGGCGACCGAACAGGGACCTCAGGAGGCAATACTCAAAGAGCTGAGCAGACACGAACCACGCAATCAGCAGGCAATAAGCATGGAGCTCAGCAGTGACGAATCATGCTGCTCAACTGGCAATAATCAAGCACGTGACCAGGCAGGAATCACGCAGCTCAGCTGGCAATTGTCAAGCAGATGAGCCGACAGGAATCACGCAGCTCAGATGGCAATTGTCATGCAGATGAGCCGGCAGGAATCACGCAGCTCAGCAGGCCCTGATCACGTGACTCTGCAGGCACTGATCACGTGGCTGATCAAGTCCAGATCACGTGACTGAGCATGCACTGATCACGTGGCTATCATGCACTGATGACGTGACTGCGCATGCACTGATGACGTGGCTGATCAGGCACTGATCACATGGCTCATCATGCACTGATCACGTGTTTATCAGGCAATGATCAGTGACTGACAGGCGCTGATCATGGGACTGTGCACGCACTGATCACGTGGCTATCATGCACTGATCACGTGACTGCGCATGCACTGATGACGTGGCTGTTCGGGCACTGATCACGTGTTTATCAGGCAGTGATCAGTGACTGACAGGCGCTGATCAGGGGACTGTGCACGCACTGATCAGGTGGCTGATCAGGAACTGACCACCTGACTGCGCATGCAGTGATCACGTGGCTGGTCGTTCACTGATCACGTGTTTATCATACGGTGATCACGTGACTGTGCCGTCAGTGATCACGTGGCTGAGCAGGCACTGATATCGTGACTGAGCATGCACTGATCATGTGCCGGGAGCCGGGGAGGCATTCCACTCTGGACAAAGGTCATGAGGAAGGAGGCTCGGCATACGCAAATGCGGGATCGAGCCTCAGGAGTCCACCCGGATATTCTCGAGCATCTCCCCCAAAAAAACCAGAGTCTGCCTACTGTATTGCTTTGTGCTCTCACCTCTGATTTCACTGGGGGCTGTCCCCCACCACCATCTCGCTCTCTCTGTCAAAGAGTTAACTTACAGCTCCAATTCATAAAGTTCCTTGTCATTCTTCCCTTTAACTTCCAGCTGAGTCTCCATCTGGAGCGCGGAACCCACCACGCTTACTAATTATGCCTGGGCTGCTAAGACCCACTCGAGAAGGTGTCTAGGGTGAGGCACCTTTCGCTATTCGAGAGGGCGCCTGCGGCCTACGTAAGTGGTGCAAACTTCTTGTCTTGAAGTTTGATTGGTCTTCCGCGTAAACCAAGCTACTCAGTCTCTTTTCTCCACCGAATTTTCCTACTGAGCTCTCCTCATACTATTATTCTTGACATCTCTGATTAGCATATAAATAGTCGCCTAGGCCATCTCTCCTTCGAATACCCTGGATCAGTTGGGGCTGGTCCCCGGCAGGTGGCGACCGAACAGGGACCTCAGGAGGCAATACTCAAAGAGCTGAGCAGACACGAACCACGCAATCAGCAGGCAATAAGCATGGAGCTCAGCAGTGACGAATCATGCTGCTCAACTGGCAATAATCAAGCACGTGACCAGGCAGGAATCACGCAGCTCAGCTGGCAATTGTCAAGCAGATGAGCCGACAGGAATCACGCAGCTCAGCTGGCAATTGTCATGCAGATGAGCCGGCAGGAATCACGCAGCTCAGCAGGCCCTGATCACGTGACTCTGCAGGCACTGATCACGTGGCTGATCAAGTCCAGATCACGTGACTGAGCATGCACTGATCACGTGGCTATCATGCACTGATGACGTGACTGCGCATGCACTGATGACGTGGCTGATCAGGCACTGATCACATGGCTCATCATGCACTGATCACGTGTTTATCAGGCAATGATCAGTGACTGACAGGCGCTGATCATGGGACTGTGCACGCACTGATCACGTGGCTATCATGCACTGATCACGTGACTGCGCATGCACTGATGACGTGGCTGTTCGGGCACTGATCACGTGTTTATCAGGCAGTGATCAGTGACTGACAGGCGCTGATCAGGGGACTGTGCACGCACTGATCAGGTGGCTGATCAGGAACTGACCACCTGACTGCGCATGCAGTGATCACGTGGCTGGTCGTTCACTGATCACGTGTTTATCATACGGTGATCACGTGACTGAGAGGCGCTGATCACGTGACTGTGCCGTCAGTGATCACGTGGCTGAGCAGGCACTGATATCGTGACTGAGCATGCACTGATCATGTGCCGGGAGCCGGGGAGGCATTCCACTCTGGACAAAGGTCATGAGGAAGGAGGCTCGGCATACGCAAATGCGGGATCGAGCCTCAGGAGTCCACCCGGATATTCTCGAGCATCTCCCCCCAAAAAACCAGAGTCTGCCTACTGTATTGCTTTGTGCTCTCACCTCTGATTTCACTGGGGGCTGTCCCCCACCACCATCTCGCTCTCTCTGTCAAAGAGTTAACTTACAGCTCCAATTCATAAAGTTCCTTGTCATTCTTCCCTTTAACTTCCAGCTGAGTCTCCATCTGGAGCGCGGAACCCACCACGCTTACTAATTATGCCTGGGCTGCTAAGACCCACTCGAGAAGGTGTCTAGGGTGAGGCACCTTTCGCTATTCGAGAGGGCGCCTGCGGCCTACGTAAGTGGTGCAAACTTCTTGTCTTGAAGTTTGATTGGTCTTCCGCGTAAACCAAGCTACTCAGTCTCTTTTCTCCACCGAATTTTCCTACTGAGCTCTCCTCATACTATTATTCTTGACATCTCTGATTAGCATATAAATAGTCGCCTAGGCCATCTCTCCTTCGAATACCCTGGATCAGTTGGGGCTGGTCCCCGGCAGGTGGCGACCGAACAGGGACCTCAGGAGGCAATACTCAAAGAGCTGAGCAGACACGAACCACGCAATCAGCAGGCAATAAGCATGGAGCTCAGCAGTGACGAATCATGCTGCTCAACTGGCAATAATCAAGCACGTGACCAGGCAGGAATCACGCAGCTCAGCTGGCAATTGTCAAGCAGATGAGCCGACAGGAATCACGCAGCTCAGATGGCAATTGTCATGCAGATGAGCCGGCAGGAATCACGCAGCTCAGCAGGCCCTGATCACGTGACTCTGCAGGCACTGATCACGTGGCTGATCAAGTCCAGATCACGTGACTGAGCATGCACTGATCACGTGGCTATCATGCACTGATGACGTGACTGCGCATGCACTGATGACGTGGCTGATCGGGCACTGATCACATGGCTCATCATGCACTGATCACGTGTTTATCAGGCAATGATCAGTGACTGACAGGCGCTGATCATGGGACTGTGCACGCACTGATCACGTGGCTATCATGCACTGATCACGTGACTGCGCATGCACTGATGACGTGGCTGTTCGGGCACTGATCACGTGTTTATCAGGCAGTGATCAGTGACTGACAGGCGCTGATCAGGGGACTGTGCACGCACTGATCAGGTGGCTGATCAGGAACTGACCACCTGACTGCGCATGCAGTGATCACGTGGCTGGTCGTTCACTGATCACGTGTTTATCATACGGTGATCACGTGACTGAGAGGCGCTGATCACGTGACTGTGCCGTCAGTGATCACGTGGCTGAGCAGGCACTGATATCGTGACTGAGCATGCACTGATCATGTGCCGGGAGCCGGGGAGGCATTCCACTCTGGACAAAGGTCATGAGGAAGGAGGCTCGGCATACGCAAATGCGGGATCGAGCCTCAGGAGTCCACCCGGATATTCTCGAGCATCTCCCCCCAAAAAAACCAGAGTCTGCCTACTGTATTGCTTTGTGCTCTCACCTCTGATTTCACTGGGGGCTGTCCCCCACCACCATCTCGCTCTCTCTGTCAAAGAGTTAACTTACAGCTCCAATTCATAAAGTTCCTTGTCATTCTTCCCTTTAACTTCCAGCTGAGTCTCCATCTGGAGCGCGGAACCCACCACGCTTACTAATTATGCCTGGGCTGCTAAGACCCACTCGAGAAGGTGTCTAGGGTGAGGCACCTTTCGCTATTCGAGAGGGCGCCTGCGGCCTACGTAAGTGGTGCAAACTTCTTGTCTTGAAGTTTGATTGGTCTTCCGCGTAAACCAAGCTACTCAGTCTCTTTTCTCCACCGAATTTTCCTACTGAGCTCTCCTCATACTATTATTCTTGACATCTCTGATTAGCATATAAATAGTCGCCTAGGCCATCTCTCCTTCGAATACCCTGGATCAGTTGGGGCTGGTCCCCGGCAGGTGGCGACCGAACAGGGACCTCAGGAGGCAATACTCAAAGAGCTGAGCAGACACGAACCACGCAATCAGCAGGCAATAAGCATGGAGCTCAGCAGTGACGAATCATGCTGCTCAACTGGCAATAATCAAGCACGTGACCAGGCAGGAATCACGCAGCTCAGCTGGCAATTGTCAAGCAGATGAGCCGACAGGAATCACGCAGCTCAGATGGCAATTGTCATGCAGATGAGCCGGCAGGAATCACGCAGCTCAGCAGGCCCTGATCACGTGACTCTGCAGGCACTGATCACGTGGCTGATCAAGTCCAGATCACGTGACTGAGCATGCACTGATCACGTGGCTATCATGCACTGATGACGTGACTGCGCATGCACTGATGACGTGGCTGATCAGGCACTGATCACATGGCTCATCATGCACTGATCACGTGTTTATCAGGCAATGATCAGTGACTGACAGGCGCTGATCATGGGACTGTGCACGCACTGATCACGTGACTGCGCATGCACTGATGACGTGGCTGTTCGGGCACTGATCACGTGTTTATCAGGCAGTGATCAGTGACTGACAGGCGCTGATCAGGGGACTGTGCACGCACTGATCAGGTGGCTGATCAGGAACTGACCACCTGACTGCGCATGCAGTGATCACGTGGCTGGTCGTTCACTGATCACGTGTTTATCATACGGTGATCACGTGACTGAGAGGCGCTGATCACGTGACTGTGCCGTCAGTGATCACGTGGCTGAGCAGGCACTGATATCGTGACTGAGCATGCACTGATCATGTGCCGGGAGCCGGGGAGGCATTCCACTCTGGACAAAGGTCATGAGGAAGGAGGCTCGGCATACGCAAATGCGGGATCGAGCCTCAGGAGTCCACCCGGATATTCTCGAGCATCTCCCCCCAAAAAACCAGAGTCTGCCTACTGTATTGCTTTGTGCTCTCACCTCTGATTTCACTGGGGGCTGTCCCCCACCACCATCTCGCTCTCTCTGTCAAAGAGTTAACTTACAGCTCCAATTCATAAAGTTCCTTGTCATTCTTCCCTTTAACTTCCAGCTGAGTCTCCATCTGGAGCGCGGAACCCACCACGCTTACTAATTATGCCTGGGCTGCTAAGACCCACTCGAGAAGGTGTCTAGGGTGAGGCACCTTTCGCTATTCGAGAGGGCGCCTGCGGCCTACGTAAGTGGTGCAAACTTCTTGTCTTGAAGTTTGATTGGTCTTCCGCGTAAACCAAGCTACTCAGTCTCTTTTCTCCACCGAATTTTCCTACTGAGCTCTCCTCATACTATTATTCTTGACATCTCTGATTAGCATATAAATAGTCGCCTAGGCCATCTCTCCTTCGAATACCCTGGATCAGTTGGGGCTGGTCCCCGGCAGGTGGCGACCGAACAGGGACCTCAGGAGGCAATACTCAAAGAGCTGAGCAGACACGAACCACGCAATCAGCAGGCAATAAGCATGGAGCTCAGCAGTGACGAATCATGCTGCTCAACTGGCAATAATCAAGCACGTGACCAGGCAGGAATCACGCAGCTCAGCTGGCAATTGTCAAGCAGATGAGCCGACAGGAATCACGCAGCTCAGATGGCAATTGTCATGCAGATGAGCCGGCAGGAATCACGCAGCTCAGCAGGCCCTGATCACGTGACTCTGCAGGCACTGATCACGTGGCTGATCAAGTCCAGATCACGTGACTGAGCATGCACTGATCACGTGGCTATCATGCACTGATGACGTGACTGCGCATGCACTGATGACGTGGCTGATCAGGCACTGATCACATGGCTCATCATGCACTGATCACGTGTTTATCAGGCAATGATCAGTGACTGACAGGCGCTGATCATGGGACTGTGCACGCACTGATCACGTGACTGCGCATGCACTGATGACGTGGCTGTTCGGGCACTGATCACGTGTTTATCAGGCAGTGATCAGTGACTGACAGGCGCTGATCAGGGGACTGTGCACGCACTGATCAGGTGGCTGATCAGGAACTGACCACCTGACCGCGCATGCAGTGATCACGTGGCTGGTCGTTCACTGATCACGTGTTTATCATACGGTGATCACGTGACTGAGAGGCGCTGATCACGTGACTGTGCCGTCAGTGATCACGTGGCTGAGCAGGCACTGATATCGTGACTGAGCATGCACTGATCATGTGCCGGGAGCCGGGGAGGCATTCCACTCTGGACAAAGGTCATGAGGAAGGAGGCTCGGCATACGCAAATGCGGGATCGAGCCTCAGGAGTCCACCCGGATATTCTCGAGCATCTCCCCCAAAAAACCAGAGTCTGCCTACTGTATTGCTTTGTGCTCTCACCTCTGATTTCACTGGGGGCTGTCCCCCACCACCATCTCGCTCTCTCTGTCAAAGAGTTAACTTACAGCTCCAATTCATAAAGTTCCTTGTCATTCTTCCCTTTAACTTCCAGCTGAGTCTCCATCTGGAGCGCGGAACCCACCACGCTTACTAATTATGCCTGGGCTGCTAAGACCCACTCGAGAAGGTGTCTAGGGTGAGGCACCTTTCGCTATTCGAGAGGGCGCCTGCGGCCTACGTAAGTGGTGCAAACTTCTTGTCTTGAAGTTTGATTGGTCTTCCGCGTAAACCAAGCTACTCAGTCTCTTTTCTCCACCGAATTTTCCTACTGAGCTCTCCTCATACTATTATTCTTGACATCTCTGATTAGCATATAAATAGTCGCCTAGGCCATCTCTCCTTCGAATACCCTGGATCAGTTGGGGCTGGTCCCCGGCAGGTGGCGACCGAACAGGGACCTCAGGAGGCAATACTCAAAGAGCTGAGCAGACACGAACCACGCAATCAGCAGGCAATAAGCATGGAGCTCAGCAGTGACGAATCATGCTGCTCAACTGGCAATAATCAAGCACGTGACCAGGCAGGAATCACGCAGCTCAGCTGGCAATTGTCAAGCAGATGAGCCGACAGGAATCACGCAGCTCAGCTGGCAATTGTCATGCAGATGAGCCGGCAGGAATCACGCAGCTCAGCAGGCCCTGATCACGTGACTCTGCAGGCACTGATCACGTGGCTGATCAAGTCCAGATCACGTGACTGAGCATGCACTGATCACGTGGCTATCATGCACTGATGACGTGACTGCGCATGCACTGATGACGTGGCTGATCGGGCACTGATCACATGGCTCATCATGCACTGATCACGTGTTTATCAGGCAATGATCAGTGACTGACAGGCGCTGATCATGGGACTGTGCACGCACTGATCACGTGGCTATCATGCACTGATCACGTGACTGCGCATGCACTGATGACGTGGCTGTTCGGGCACTGATCACGTGTTTATCAGGCAGTGATCAGTGACTGACAGGCGCTGATCAGGGGACTGTGCACGCACTGATCAGGTGGCTGATCAGGAACTGACCACCTGACTGCGCATGCAGTGATCACGTGGCTGGTCGTTCACTGATCACGTGTTTATCATACGGTGATCACGTGACTGAGAGGCGCTGATCACGTGACTGTGCCGTCAGTGATCACGTGGCTGAGCAGGCACTGATATCGTGACTGAGCATGCACTGATCATGTGCCGGGAGCCGGGGAGGCATTCCACTCTGGACAAAGGTCATGAGGAAGGAGGCTCGGCATACGCAAATGCGGGATCGAGCCTCAGGAGTCCACCCGGATATTCTCGAGCATCTCCCCCCAAAAAAACCAGAGTCTGCCTACTGTATTGCTTTGTGCTCTCACCTCTGATTTCACTGGGGGCTGTCCCCCACCACCATCTCGCTCTCTCTGTCAAAGAGTTAACTTACAGCTCCAATTCATAAAGTTCCTTGTCATTCTTCCCTTTAACTTCCAGCTGAGTCTCCATCTGGAGCGCGGAACCCACCACGCTTACTAATTATGCCTGGGCTGCTAAGACCCACTCGAGAAGGTGTCTAGGGTGAGGCACCTTTCGCTATTCGAGAGGGCGCCTGCGGCCTACGTAAGTGGTGCAAACTTCTTGTCTTGAAGTTTGATTGGTCTTCCGCGTAAACCAAGCTACTCAGTCTCTTTTCTCCACCGAATTTTCCTACTGAGCTCTCCTCATACTATTATTCTTGACATCTCTGATTAGCATATAAATAGTCGCCTAGGCCATCTCTCCTTCGAATACCCTGGATCAGTTGGGGCTGGTCCCCGGCAGGTGGCGACCGAACAGGGACCTCAGGAGGCAATACTCAAAGAGCTGAGCAGACACGAACCACGCAATCAGCAGGCAATAAGCATGGAGCTCAGCAGTGACGAATCATGCTGCTCAACTGGCAATAATCAAGCACGTGACCAGGCAGGAATCACGCAGCTCAGCTGGCAATTGTCAAGCAGATGAGCCGCATCACGAATCACGCAGCTCAGCAGGCCCTGATCACGTGACTCTGCAGGCACTGATCACGTGGCTGATCAAGTCCAGATCACGTGACTGAGCATGCACTGATCACGTGGCTATCATGCACTGATGACGTGACTGCGCATGCACTGATGACGTGGCTGATCGGGCACTGATCACATGGCTCATCATGCACTGATCACGTGTTTATCAGGCAATGATCAGTGACTGACAGGCGCTGATCATGGGACTGTGCACGCACTGATCACGTGGCTATCATGCACTGATCACGTGACTGCGCATGCACTGATGACGTGGCTGTTCGGGCACTGATCACGTGTTTATCAGGCAGTGATCAGTGACTGACAGGCGCTGATCAGGGGACTGTGCACGCACTGATCAGGTGGCTGATCAGGAACTGACCACCTGACCGCGCATGCAGTGATCACGTGGCTGGTCGTTCACTGATCACGTGTTTATCATACGGTGATCACGTGACTGAGAGGCGCTGATCACGTGACTGTGCCGTCAGTGATCACGTGGCTGAGCAGGCACTGATATCGTGACTGAGCATGCACTGATCATGTGCCGGGAGCCGGGGAGGCATTCCACTCTGGACAAAGGTCATGAGGAAGGAGGCTCGGCATACGCAAATGCGGGATCGAGCCTCAGGAGTCCACCCGGATATTCTCGAGCATCTCCCCCAAAAAACCAGAGTCTGCCTACTGTATTGCTTTGTGCTCTCACCTCTGATTTCACTGGGGGCTGTCCCCCACCACCATCTCGCTCTCTCTGTCAAAGAGTTAACTTACAGCTCCAATTCATAAAGTTCCTTGTCATTCTTCCCTTTAACTTCCAGCTGAGTCTCCATCTGGAGCGCGGAACCCACCACGCTTACTAATTATGCCTGGGCTGCTAAGACCCACTCGAGAAGGTGTCTAGGGTGAGGCACCTTTCGCTATTCGAGAGGGCGCCTGCGGCCTACGTAAGTGGTGCAAACTTCTTGTCTTGAAGTTTGATTGGTCTTCCGCGTAAACCAAGCTACTCAGTCTCTTTTCTCCACCGAATTTTCCTACTGAGCTCTCCTCATACTATTATTCTTGACATCTCTGATTAGCATATAAATAGTCGCCTAGGCCATCTCTCCTTCGAATACCCTGGATCAGTTGGGGCTGGTCCCCGGCAGGTGGCGACCGAACAGGGACCTCAGGAGGCAATACTCAAAGAGCTGAGCAGACACGAACCACGCAATCAGCAGGCAATAAGCATGGAGCTCAGCAGTGACGAATCATGCTGCTCAACTGGCAATAATCAAGCACGTGACCAGGCAGGAATCACGCAGCTCAGCTGGCAATTGTCAAGCAGATGAGCCGACAGGAATCACGCAGCTCAGATGGCAATTGTCATGCAGATGAGCCGGCAGGAATCACGCAGCTCAGCAGGCCCTGATCACGTGACTCTGCAGGCACTGATCACGTGGCTGATCAAGTCCAGATCACGTGACTGAGCATGCACTGATCACGTGGCTATCATGCACTGATGACGTGACTGCGCATGCACTGATGACGTGGCTGATCAGGCACTGATCACATGGCTCATCATGCACTGATCACGTGTTTATCAGGCAATGATCAGTGACTGACAGGCGCTGATCATGGGACTGTGCACGCACTGATCACGTGACTGCGCATGCACTGATGACGTGGCTGTTCGGGCACTGATCACGTGTTTATCAGGCAGTGATCAGTGACTGACAGGCGCTGATCAGGGGACTGTGCACGCACTGATCAGGTGGCTGATCAGGAACTGACCACCTGACCGCGCATGCAGTGATCACCTGGCTGGTCGTTCACTGATCACGTGTTTATCATACGGTGATCACGTGACTGAGAGGCGCTGATCACGTGACTGTGCCGTCAGTGATCACGTGGCTGAGCAGGCACTGATGATGTGCCGGGAGCCGGGGAGGCATTCCACTCTGGACAAAGGTCATGAGGAAGGAGGCTCGGCATACGCAAATGCGGGATGGAGCCTCAGGAGTCCACCCGGATATTCTCGAGCATCTCCCCCCCAAAAAAAACGGAGTCTGCCTACTGTATTGCTTTGTGCTCTCACCTCTGATTTCACTGGGGGCTGTCCCCCACCACCATCTCGCTCTCTCTGTCAAAGAGGTAACTTACAGCTCCAATTCATAAAGTTCCTTGTCATTCTTCCCTTTAACTTCCAGCTGAGTCTCCATCTGGAGCGCGGAACCCACCACGCTTACTAATTATGCCTGGGCTGCTAAGACCCACTCGAGAAGGTGTCTAGGGTGAGGCACCTTTCGCTATTCGAGAGGGCGCCTGCGGCCTACGTAAGTGGTGCAAACTTCTTGTCTTGAAGTTTGATTGGTCTTCCGCGTAAACCAAGCTCCTCAGTCTCTTTTCTCCACCGAATTTTCCTACTGAGCTCTCCTCATACTATTATTCTTGACATCTCTGATTAGCATATAAATAGTCGCCTAGGCCATCTCTCCTTCGAATACCCTGGATCAGTTGGGGCTGGTCCCCGGCAGGTGGCGACCGAACAGGGACCTCAGGAGGCAATACTCAAAGAGCTGAGCAGACACGAACCACGCAATCAGCAGGCAATAAGCATGGAGCTCAGCAGTGACGAATCATGCTGCTCAACTGGCAATAATCAAGCACGTGACCAGGCAGGAATCACGCAGCTCAGCTGGCAATTGTCAAGCAGATGAGCCGACAGGAATCACGCAGCTCAGATGGCAATTGTCATGCAGATGAGCCGGCAGGAATCACGCAGCTCAGCAGGCCCTGATCACGTGACTCTGCAGGCACTGATCACGTGGCTGATCAAGTCCAGATCACGTGACTGAGCATGCACTGATCACGTGGCTATCATGCACTGATGACGTGACTGCGCATGCACTGATGACGTGGCTGATCAGGCACTGATCACATGGCTCATCATGCACTGATCACGTGTTTATCAGGCAATGATCAGTGACTGACAGGCGCTGATCATGGGACTGTGCACGCACTGATCACGTGACTGCGCATGCACTGATGACGTGGCTGTTCGGGCACTGATCACGTGTTTATCAGGCAGTGATCAGTGACTGACAGGCGCTGATCAGGGGACTGTGCACGCACTGATCAGGTGGCTGATCAGGAACTGACCACCTGACCGCGCATGCAGTGATCACGTGGCTGGTCGTTCACTGATCACGTGTTTATCATACGGTGATCACGTGACTGAGAGGCGCTGATCACGTGACTGTGCCGTCAGTGATCACGTGGCTGAGCAGGCACTGATCATGTGCCGGGAGCCGGGGAGGCATTCCACTCTGGACAAAGGTCATGAGGAAGGAGGCTCGGCATACGCAAATGCGGGATCGAGCCTCAGGAGTCCACCCGGATATTCTCGAGCATCTCCCCCCAAAAAAACCGGAGTCTGCCTACTGTATTGCTTTGTGCTCTCACCTCTGATTTCACTGGGGGCTGTCCCCCACCACCATCTCGCTCTCTCTGTCAAAGAGTTAACTTACAGCTCCAATTCATAAAGTTCCTTGTCATTCTTCCCTTTAACTTCCAGCTGAGTCTCCATCTGGAGCGCGGAACCCACCACGCTTACTAATTATGCCTGGGATGCTAAGACCCACTCGAGAAGGTGTCTAGGGTGAGGCACCTTTCGCTATTCGAGAGGGCGCCTGCAGCCTACGTAAGTGGTGCAAACTTCTTGTCTTGAAGTTTGATTGGTCTTCCGCGTAAACCAAGCTACTCAGTCTCTTTTCTCCACCGAATTTTCCTACTGAGCTCTCCTCATACTATTATTCTTGACATCTCTGATTAGCATATAAATAGTCGCCTAGGCCATCTCTCCTTCGAATACCCTGGATCAGTTGGGGCTGGTCCCCGGCAGGTGGCGACCGAACAGGGACCCCAGGAGGCAATACTCAAAGAGCTGAGCAGACACGAACCACGCAATCAGCAGGCAATAAGCATGGAGCTCAGCAGTGACGAATCATGCTGCTCAACTGGCAATAATCAAGCACGTGACCAGGCAGGAATCACGCAGCTCAGCTGGCAATTGTCAAGCAGATGAGCCGACAGGAATCACGCAGCTCAGATGGCAATTGTCATGCAGATGAGCCGGCAGGAATCACGCAGCTCAGCAGGCCCTGATCACGTGACTCTGCAGGCACTGATCACGTGGCTGATCAAGTCCAGATCACGTGACTGAGCATGCACTGATCACGTGGCTATCATGCACTGATGACGTGACTACGCATGCACTGATGACGTGGCTGATCAGGCACTGATCACATGGCTCATCATGCACTGATCACGTGTTTATCAGGCAATGATCAGTGACTGACAGGCGCTGATCATGGGACTGTGCACGCACTGATCACGTGACTGCGCATGCACTGATGACGTGGCTGTTCGGGCACTGATCACGTGTATATCAGGCAGTGATCAGTGACTGACAGGCGCTGATCAGGGGACTGTGCACGCACTGATCAGGTGGCTGATCAGGAACTGACCACCTGACCGCGCATGCAGTGATCACGTGGCTGGTCGTTCACTGATCACGTGTTTATCCTACGGTGATCACGTGACTGAGAGGCGCTGATCACGTGACTGTGCCGTCAGTGATCACCTGGCTGAGCAGGCACTGATATCGTGACTGAGCATGCACTGATCATGTGCCGGGAGCCGGGGAGGCATTCCACTCTGGACAAAGGTCATGAGGAAGGAGGCTCGGCATACGCAAATGCGGGATCGAGCCTCAGGAGTCCACCCGGATATTCTCGAGCATCTCCCCCAGAAAAACCGGAGTCTGCCTACTGTATTGCTTTGTGCTCTCACCTCTGATTTCACTGGGGGCTGTCCCCCACCACCATCTCGCTCTGTCTGTCAAAGAGTTAACTTACAGCTCCAATTCATAAAGTTCCTTGTCATTCTTCCCTTTACCTTCCAGCTGAGTCTCCATCAGGAGCGCGGAACCCACCAGGCTTACTAATTATGCCTGGGCTGCAAAGACCCACTCGAGAAGGTGTCTAGGGTGAGGCACCTTTCGCTATTCGAGAGGGCGCCTGCGGCCTACGTAAGTGGTGCAAACTTCTTGTCTTGAAGTTTGATTGGTCTTCCGCATAAACCAAGCTACTCAGTCTCTTTTCTCCACCGAATTTTCCTACTGAGCCCTCCTCATACTATTATTCTTGACATCTCTGATTAGCATATAAATAGTCGCCTAGGCCATCTCTCCTTCGAATACCCTGGATCAGTTGGGGCTGGTCCCCGGCAGGTGGCGACGGAACAGGGACCTCAGGAGGCAATACTCAAAGAGCTGAGCAGACACGAACCACGCAATCAGCAGGCAATAAGCATGGAGCTCAGCAGTGACGAATCATGCTGCTCAACTGGCAATAATCAAGCACGTGACCAGGCAGGAATCACGCAGCTCAGCTGGCAATTGTCAAGCAGATGAGCCGACAGGAATCACGCAGCTCAGATGGCAATTGTCATGCAGATGAGCCGGCAGGAATCACGCAGCTCAGCAGGCCCTGATCACGTGACTCTGCAGGCACTGATCACGTGGCTGATCAAGTCCAGATCACGTGACTGAGCATGCACTGATCACGTGGCTATCATGCACTGATGACGTGACTACGCATGCACTGATGACGTGGCTGATCAGGCACTGATCACATGGCTCATCATGCACTGATCACGTGTTTATCAGGCAATGATCAGTGACTGACAGGCGCTGATCATGGGACTGTGCACGCACTGATCACGTGACTGCGCATGCACTGATGACGTGGCTGTTCGGGCACTGATCACGTGTATATCAGGCAGTGATCAGTGACTGACAGGCGCTGATCAGGGGACTGTGCAGGCACTGATCAGGTGGCTGATCAGGAACTGACCACCTGACCGCGCATGCAGTGATCACGTGGCTGGTCGTTCACTGATCACGTGTTTATCCTACGGTGATCACGTGACTGAGAGGCGCTGATCACGTGACTGTGCCGTCAGTGATCACGTGGCTGAGCAGGCACTGATATCGTGACTGAGCATGCACTGATCATGTGCCGGGAGCCGGGGAGGCATTCCACTCTGGACAAAGGTCATGAGGAAGGAGGCTCGGCATACGCAAATGCGGGATCGAGCCTCAGGAGTCCACCCGGATATTCTCGAGCATCTCCCCCCAAAAAACCAGAGTCTGCCTACTGTATTGCTTTGTGCTCTCACCTCTGATTTCACTGGGGGCTGTCCCCCACCACCATCTCGCTCTCTCTGTCAAAGAGTTAACTTACAGCTCCAATTCATAAAGTTCCTTGTCATTCTTCCCTTTACCTTCCAGCTGAGTCTCCATCAGGAGCGCGGAACCCACCAGGCTTACTAATTATGCCTGGGCTGCAAAGACCCACTCGAGAAGGTGTCTAGGGTGAGGCACCTTTCGCTATTCGAGAGGGCGCCTGCGGCCTACGTAAGTGGTGCAAACTTCTTGTCTTGAAGTTTGATTGGTCTTCCGCGTAAACCAAGCTACTCAGTCTCTTTTCTCCACCGAATTTTCCTACTGAGCCCTCCTCATACTATTATTCTTGACATCTCTGATTAGCATATAAATAGTCGCCTAGGCCATCTCTCCTTCGAATACCCTGGATCAGTTGGGGCTGGTCCCCGGCAGGTGGCGACCGAACAGGGACCTCAGGAGGCGATACTCAAAGAGCTGAGCAGACACGAACCACGCAATCAGCAGGCAATAAGCATGGAGCTCAGCAGTGACGAATCATGCTGCTCAACTGGCAATAATCAAGCACGTGACCAGGCAGGAATCACGCAGCTCAGCTGGCAATTGTCAAGCAGATGAGCCGACAGGAATCACGCAGCTCAGCTGTCAATTGTCATGCAGATGAGCCGGCAGGAATCACGCAGCTCAGCAGGCCCTGATCACGTGACTCTGCAGGCACTGATCACGTGGCAGATCAAGTCCAGATCACGTGACTGAGCATGCACTGATCACGTGGCTATCATGCACTGATGACGTGACTGCGCATGCACTGATGACGTGGCTGATCAGGCACTGGTCACATGGCTCATCATGCACTGATCACGTGTTTATCAGGCAATGATCAGTGACTGACAGGCGCTGATCATGGGACTGTGCACGCACTGATCACGTGGCTATCATGCACTGATCACGTGACTGCGCATGCACTGATGACGTGGCTGTTCGGGCACTGATCACGTGTTTATCAGGCAGTGATCAGTGACTGACAGGCGCTGATCAGGGGACTGTGCACGCACTGATCAGGTGGCTGATCAGGAACTGACCACCTGACTGCGCATGCAGTGATCACGTGGCTGGTCGTTCACTGATCACGTGTTTATCATACGGTGATCACGTGACTGGGAGGCGCTGATCACGTGACTGTGCCGTCAGTGATCACGTGGCTGAGCAGGCACTGATATCGTGACTGAGCATGCACTGATCATGTGCCGGGAGCCGGGGAGGCATTGCACTCTGGACAAAGGTCATGAGGAAGGAGGCTCGGCATACGCAAATGCAGGATCGAGCCTCAGGAGTCCACCCGGATATTCTCGAGCATCTCCCCCCAAAAAACCAGAGTCTGCCTACTGTATTTCTTTGTGCTCTCACCTCTGATTTCACTGGGGGCTGTCCCCCACCACCATCTCGCTCTCTCTGTCAAAGAGTTAACTTACAGCTCCAATTCATAAAGTTCCTTGTCATTCTTCCCTTTACCTTCCAGCTGAGTCTCCATCAGGAGCGCGGAACCCACCAGGCTTACTAATTATGCCTGGGCTGCAAAGACCCACTCGAGAAGGTGTCTAGGGTGAGGCACCTTTCGCTATTCGAGAGGGCGCCTGCGGCCTACGTAAGTGGTGCAAACTTCTTGTCTTGAAGTTTGATTGGTCTTCCGCGTAAACCAAGCTACTCAGTCTCTTTTCTCCACCGAATTTTCCTACTGAGCCCTCCTCATACTATTATTCTTGACATCTCTGATTAGCATATAAATAGTCGCCTAGGCCATCTCTCCTTCGAATACCCTGGATCAGTTGGGGCTGGTCCCCGGCAGGTGGCGACCGAACAGGGACCTCAGGAGGCAATACTCAAAGAGCTGAGCAGACACGAACCACGCAATCAGCAGGCAATAAGCATGGAGCTCAGCAGTGACGAATCATGCTGCTCAACTGGCAATAATCAAGCACGTGACCAGGCAGGAATCACGCAGCTCAGCTGGCAATTGTCAAGCAGATGAGCCGACAGGAATCACGCAGCTCAGATGGCAATTGTCATGCAGATGAGCCGGCAGGAATCACGCAGCTCAGCAGGCCCTGATCACGTGACTCTGCAGGCACTGATCACGTGGCTTATCAAGTCCAGATCACGTGACTGAGCATGCACTGATCACGTGGCTATCATGCACTGATGACGTGACTGCGCATGCACTGATGACGTGGCTGATCGGGCACTGATCACATGGCTCATCATGCACTGATCACGTGTTTATCAGGCAGTGATCAGTGACTGACAGGCGCTGATCAGGGGACTGTGCACGCACTGATCAGGTGGCTGATCAGGAACTGACCACCTGACTGCGCATGCAGTGATCACGTGGCTGGTCGTTCACTGATCACGTGTTTATCATACGGTGATCACGTGACTGGGAGGCGCTGATCACGTGACTGTGCCGTCAGTGATCACGTGGCTGAGCAGGCACTGATATCGTGACTGAGCATGCACTGATCATGTGCCGGGAGCCGGGGAGGTATTCCACTCTGGACAAAGGTCATGAGGAAGGAGGCTCGGCATACGCAAATGCGGGATCGAGCCTCAGGTGTCCACCCGGATATTCTCGAGCATCTCCCCCAAAAAAACCAGAGTCTGCCTAATGTATTGCTTTGTGCTCTCACCTCTGATTTCACTGGGGGCTGTCCCCCACCACCATCTCGCTCTCTCTGTCAAAGAGTTAACTTACAGCTCCAATTCATAAAGTTCCTTGTCATTCTTCCGTTTAACTTCCAGCTGAGTCTCCATCTGGAGCGCGGAACCCACCACGCTTACTAATTATGCCTGGGATGCTAAGACCCACTCGAGAAGGTGTCTAGGGTGAGGCACCTTTCGCTATTCGAGAGGGCGCCTGCGGCCTACGTAAGTGGTGCAAACTTCTTGTCTTGAAGTTTGATTGGTCTTCCGCGTAAACCAAGCTACTCAGTCTCTTTTCTCCACCGAATTTTCCTACTGAGCTCTCCTCATACTATTATTCTTGACATCTCTGATTAGCATATAAATAGTCGCCTAGGCCATCTCTCCTTCGAATACCCTGGATCAGTTGGGGCTGGTCCCCGGCAGGTGGCGACCGAACAGGAACCTCAGGAGGCAATACTCAAAGAGCTGAGCAGACACGAACCACGCAATCAGCAGGCAATAAGCATGGAGCTCAGCAGTGACGAATCATGCTGCTCAACTGGCAATAATCAAGCACGTGACCAGGCAGGAATCACGCAGCTCAGCTGGCAATTGTCAAGCAGATGAGCCGACAGGAATCACGCAGCTCAGATGGCAATTGTCATGCAGATGAGCCGGCAGGAATCACGCAGCTCAGCAGGCCCTGATCACGTGACTCTGCAGGCACTGATCACGTGGCTGATCAAGTCCAGATCACGTGACTGAGCATGCACTGATCACGTGGCTATCATGCACTGATGACGTGACTGCGCATGCACTGATGACGTGGCTGATCAGGCACTGATCACATGGCTCATCATGCACTGATCACGTGTTTATCAGGCAATGATCAGTGACTGACATGCGCTGATCATGGGACTGTGCACGCACTGATCACGTGACTGCGCATGCACTGATGACGTGGCTGTTCGGGCACTGATCACGTGTATATCAGGCAGTGATCAGTGACTGACAGGTGCTGATCAGGGGACTGTGCACGCACTGATCAGGTGGCTGATCAGGAACTGACCACCTGACCGCGCATGCAGTGATCACGTGGCTGGTCGTTCACTGATCACGTGTTTATCCTACGGTGATCACGTGACTGAGAGGCGCTGATCACGTGACTGTGCCGTCAGTGATCACGTGGCTGAGCAGGCACTGATCATGTGCCGGGAGCCGGGGAGGCATTGCACTCTGGACAAAGGTCATGAGGAAGGAGGCTCGGCATACGCAAATGCGGGATCGAGCCTCAGGTGTCCACCCGGATATTCTCGAGCATCTCCCCCCCAAAAAAAACGGAGTCTGCCTACTGTATTGCTTTGTGCTCTCACCTCTGATTTCACTGGGGGCTGTCCCCCACCACCATCTCGCTCTCTCTGTCAAAGAGGTAACTTACAGCTCCAATTCATAAAGTTCCTTGTCATTCTTCCGTTTAACTTCCAGCTGAGTCTCCATCTGGAGCGCGGAACCCACCACGCTTACTAATTATGCCTGGGATGCTAAGACCCACTCGAGAAGGTGTCTAGGGTGAGGCACCTTTCGCTATTCGAGAGGGCGCCTGCGGCCTACGTAAGTGGTGCAAACTTCTTGTCTTGAAGTTTGATTGGTCTTCCGCGTAAACCAAGCTCCTCAGTCTCTTTTCTCCACCGAATTTTCCTACTGAGCTCTCCTCATACTATTATTCTTGACATCTCTGATTAGCATATAAATAGTCGCCTAGGCCATCTCTCCTTCGAATACCCTGGATCAGTTGGGGCTGGTCCCCGGCAGGTGGCGACCGAACAGGTACCTCAGGAGGCAATACTCAAAGAGCTGAGCAGACACGAACCACGCAATCAGCAGGCAATAAGCATGGAGCTCAGCAGTGACGAATCATGCTGCTCAACTGGCAATAATCAAGCACGTGACCAGGCAGGAATCACGCAGCTCAGCTGGCAATTGTCAAGCAGATGAGCCGACAGGAATCACGCAGCTCAGATGGCAATTGTCATGCAGATGAGCCGGCAGGAATCACGCAGCTCAGCAGGCCCTGATCACGTGACTCTGCAGGCACTGATCACGTGGCTGATCAAGTCCAGATCACGTGACTGAGCATGCACTGATCACGTGGCTATCATGCACTGATGACGTGACTACGCATGCACTGATGACGTGGCTGATCAGGCACTGATCACATGGCTCATCATGCACTGATCACGTGTTTATCAGGCAATGATCAGTGACTGACAGGCGCTGATCATGGGACTGTGCACGCACTGATCACGTGACTGCGCATGCACTGATGACGTGGCTGTTCGGGCACTGATCACGTGTATATCAGGCAGTGATCAGTGACTGACAGGCGCTGATCAGGGGACTGTGCAGGCACTGATCAGGTGGCTGATCAGGAACTGACCACCTGACCGCGCATGCAGTGATCACGTGGCTGGTCGTTCACTGATCACGTGTTTATCCTACGGTGATCACGTGACTGAGAGGCGCTGATCACGTGACTGTGCCGTCAGTGATCACGTGGCTGAGCAGGCACTGATATCGTGACTGAGCATGCACTGATCATGTGCCGGGAGCCGGGGAGGCATTCCACTCTGGACAAAGGTCATGAGGAAGGAGGCTCGGCATACGCAAATGCGGGATCGAGCCTCAGGAGTCCACCCGGATATTCTCGAGCATCTCCCCCAAAAAAACCAGAGTCTGCCTACTGTATTGCTTTGTGCTCTCACCTCTGATTTCACTGGGGGCTGTCCCCCACCACCATCTCGCTCTCTCTGTCAAAGAGTTAACTTACAGCTCCAATTCATAAAGTTCCTTGTCATTCTTCCCTTTAACTTCCAGCTGAGTCTCCATCTGGAGCGCGGAACCCACCAGGCTTACTAATTATGCCTGGGCTGCAAAGACCCACTCGAGAAGGTGTCTAGGGTGAGGCACCTTTCGCTATTCGAGAGGGCGCCTGCGGCCTACGTAAGTGGTGCAAACTTCTTGTCTTGAAGTTTGATTGGTCTTCCGCGTAAACCAAGCTACTCAGTCTCTTTTCTCCACCGAATTTTCCTACTGAGCCCTCCTCATACTATTATTCTTGACATCTCTGATTAGCATATAAATAGTCGCCTAGGCCATCTCTCCTTCGAATACCCTGGATCAGTTGGGGCTGGTCCCCGGCAGGTGGCGACGGAACAGGGACCTCAGGAGGCGATACTCAAAGAGCTGAGCAGACACGAACCACGCAATCAGCAGGCAATAAGCATGGAGCTCAGCAGTGACGAATCATGCTGCTCAACTGGCAATAATCAAGCACGTGACCAGGCAGGAATCACGCAGCTCAGCTGGCAATTGTCAAGCAGATGAGCCGACAGGAATCACGCAGCTCAGATGGCAATTGTCATGCAGATGAGCCGGCAGGAATCACGCAGCTCAGCAGGCCCTGATCACGTGACTCTGCAGGCACTGATCACGTGGCTGATCAAGTCCAGATCACGTGACTGAGCATGCACTGATCACGTGGCTATCATGCACTGATGACGTGACTACGCATGCACTGATGACGTGGCTGATCAGGCACTGATCACATGGCTCATCATGCACTGATCACGTGTTTATCAGGCAATGATCAGTGACTGACAGGCGCTGATCATGGGACTGTGCACGCACTGATCACGTGACTGCGCATGCACTGATGACGTGGCTGTTCGGGCACTGATCACGTGTATATCAGGCAGTGATCAGTGACTGACAGGCGCTGATCAGGGGACTGTGCAGGCACTGATCAGGTGGCTGATCAGGAACTGACCACCTGACCGCGCATGCAGTGATCACGTGGCTGGTCGTTCACTGATCACGTGTTTATCCTACGGTGATCACGTGACTGAGAGGCGCTGATCACGTGACTGTGCCGTCAGTGATCACGTGGCTGAGCAGGCACTGATATCGTGACTGAGCATGCACTGATCATGTGCCGGGAGCCGGGGAGGCATTCCACTCTGGACAAAGGTCATGAGGAAGGAGGCTCGGCATACGCAAATGCGGGATCGAGCCTCAGGAGTCCACCCGGATATTCTCGAGCATCTCCCCCAAAAAAACCAGAGTCTGCCTACTGTATTGCTTTGTGCTCTCACCTCTGATTTCACTGGGGGCTGTCCCCCACCACCATCTCGCTCTCTCTGTCAAAGAGTTAACTTACAGCTCCAATTCATAAAGTTCCTTGTCATTCTTCCCTTTACCTTCCAGCTGAGTCTCCATCAGGAGCGCGGAACCCACCAGGCTTACTAATTATGCCTGGGCTGCAAAGACCCACTCGAGAAGGTGTCTAGGGTGAGGCACCTTTCGCTATTCGAGAGGGCGCCTGCGGCCTACGTAAGTGGTGCAAACTTCTTGTCTTGAAGTTTGATTGGTCTTCCGCGTAAACCAAGCTACTCAGTCTCTTTTCTCCACCGAATTTTCCTACTGAGCCCTCCTCATACTATTATTCTTGACATCTCTGATTAGCATATAAATAGTCGCCTAGGCCATCTCTCCTTCGAATACCCTGGATCAGTTGGGGCTGGTCCCCGGCAGGTGGCGACGGAACAGGGACCTCAGGAGGCGATACTCAAAGAGCTGAGCAGACACGAACCACGCAATCAGCAGGCAATAAGCATGGAGCTCAGCAGTGACGAATCATGCTGCTCAACTGGCAATAATCAAGCACGTGACCAGGCAGGAATCACGCAGCTCAGCTGGCAATTGTCAAGCAGATGAGCCGACAGGAATCACGCAGCTCAGCTGTCAATTGTCATGCAGATGAGCCGGCAGGAATCACGCAGCTCAGCAGGCCCTGATCACGTGACTCTGCAGGCACTGATCACGTGGCAGATCAAGTCCAGATCACGTGACTGAGCATGCACTGATCACGTGGCTATCATGCACTGATGACGTGACTGCGCATGCACTGATGACGTGGCTGATCAGGCACTGGTCACATGGCTCATCATGCACTGATCACGTGTTTATCAGGCAATGATCAGTGACTGACAGGCGCTGATCATGGGACTGTGCACGCACTGATCACGTGGCTATCATGCACTGATCACGTGACTGCGCATGCACTGATGACGTGGCTGTTCGGGCACTGATCACGTGTTTATCAGGCAGTGATCAGTGACTGACAGGCGCTGATCAGGGGACTGTGCACGCACTGATCAGGTGGCTGATCAGGAACTGACCACCTGACTGCGCATGCAGTGATCACGTGGCTGGTCGTTCACTGATCACGTGTTTATCATACGGTGATCACGTGACTGGGAGGCGCTGATCACGTGACTGTGCCGTCAGTGATCACGTGGCTGAGCAGGCACTGATATCGTGACTGAGCATGCACTGATCATGTGCCGGGAGCCGGGGAGGCATTGCACTCTGGACAAAGGTCATGAGGAAGGAGGCTCGGCATACGCAAATGCAGGATCGAGCCTCAGGAGTCCACCCGGATATTCTCGAGCATCTCCCCCCAAAAAACCAGAGTCTGCCTACTGTATTTCTTTGTGCTCTCACCTCTGATTTCACTGGGGGCTGTCCCCCACCACCATCTCGCTCTCTCTGTCAAAGAGTTAACTTACAGCTCCAATTCATAAAGTTCCTTGTCATTCTTCCCTTTACCTTCCAGCTGAGTCTCCATCAGGAGCGCGGAACCCACCAGGCTTACTAATTATGCCTGGGCTGCAAAGACCCACTCGAGAAGGTGTCTAGGGTGAGGCACCTTTCGCTATTCGAGAGGGCGCCTGCGGCCTACGTAAGTGGTGCAAACTTCTTGTCTTGAAGTTTGATTGGTCTTCCGCGTAAACCAAGCTACTCAGTCTCTTTTCTCCACCGAATTTTCCTACTGAGCCCTCCTCATACTATTATTCTTGACATCTCTGATTAGCATATAAATAGTCGCCTAGGCCATCTCTCCTTCGAATACCCTGGATCAGTTGGGGCTGGTCCCCGGCAGGTGGCGACCGAACAGGGACCTCAGGAGGCAATACTCAAAGAGCTGAGCAGACACGAACCACGCAATCAGCAGGCAATAAGCATGGAGCTCAGCAGTGACGAATCATGCTGCTCAACTGGCAATAATCAAGCACGTGACCAGGCAGGAATCACGCAGCTCAGCTGGCAATTGTCAAGCAGATGAGCCGACAGGAATCACGCAGCTCAGATGGCAATTGTCATGCAGATGAGCCGGCAGGAATCACGCAGCTCAGCAGGCCCTGATCACGTGACTCTGCAGGCACTGATCACGTGGCTTATCAAGTCCAGATCACGTGACTGAGCATGCACTGATCACGTGGCTATCATGCACTGATGACGTGACTGCGCATGCACTGATGACGTGGCTGATCGGGCACTGATCACATGGCTCATCATGCACTGATCACGTGTTTATCAGGCAATGATCAGTGACTGACAGGCGCTGATCATGGGACTGTGCACGCACTGATCACGTGGCTATCATGCACTGATCACGTGACTGTGCATGCACTGATGACGTGGCTGTTTGGGCACTGATCACGTGTTTATCAGGCAGTGATCAGTGACTGACAGGCGCTGATCAGGGGACTGTGCACGCACTGATCAGGTGGCTGATCAGGAACTGACCACCTGACTGCGCATGCAGTGATCACGTGGCTGGTCGTTCACTGATCACGTGTTTATCATACGGTGATCACGTGACTGGGAGGCGCTGATCACGTGACTGTGCCGTCAGTGATCACGTGGCTGAGCAGGCACTGATATCGTGACTCAGCATGCACTGATCATGTGCCGGGAGCCGGGGAGTCATTCCACTCTGGACAAAGGTCACGAGGAAGGAGGCTCGGCATACGCAAATGCGGGATCGAGCCTCAGGTGTCCACCCGGATATTCTCGAGCATCTCCCCCCAAAAAAAACCAGAGTCTGCCTAATGTATTGCTTTGTGCTCTCACCTCTGATTTCACTGGGGGCTGTCCCCCACCACCATCTCGCTCTCTCTGTCAAAGAGTTAACTTACAGCTCCAATTCATAAAGTTCCTTGTCATTCTTCCCTTTACCTTCCAGCTGAGTCTCCATCTGGAGCGCGGAACCCACCACGCTTACTAATTATGCCCGGGATGCTAAGACCCACTCGAGAAGGTGTCTAGGATGAGGCACCTTTCGCTATTCGAGAGGGCGCCTGCGGCCTACGTAAGTGGTGCAAACTTCTTGTCTTGAAGTTTGATTGGTCTTCCGCGTAAACCAAGCTACTCAGTCTCTTTTCTCCACCGAATTTTCCTACTGAGCTCTCCTCATACTATTATTCTTGACATCTCTGATTAGCATATAAATAGTCGCCTAGGCCATCTCTCCTTCGAATACCCTGGATCAGTTGGGGTTGGTCCCCGGCAGGTGGCGACCGAACAGGGACCTCAGGAGGCAATACTCAAAGAGCTGAGCAGACACGAACCACGCAATCAGCAGGCAATAAGCATGGAGCTCAGCAGTGACGAATCATGCTGCTCAACTGGCAATAATCAAGCACGTGACCAGGCAGGAATCACGCAGCTCAGCTGGCAATTGTCAAGCAGATGAGCCGACAGGAATCACGCAGCTCAGATGGCAATTGTCATGCAGATGAGCCGGCAGGAATCACGCAGCTCAGCAGGCCCTGATCACGTGACTCTACAGGCACTGATCACGTGGCTGATCAAGTCCAGATCACGTGACTGAGCATGCACTGATCACGTGGCTATCATGCACTGATGACGTGACTGCGCATGCACTGATGACGTGGCTGATCAGGAACTGATCACATGGCTCATCATGCACTGATCACGTGTTTATCAGGCAATGATCAGTGACTGACAGGCGCTGATCATGGGACTGTGCACGCACTGATCACGTGACTGCGCATGCACTGATGACGTGGCTGTTCGGGCACTGGTCACGTGTATATCAGGCAGTGATCAGTGACTGACAGGCGCTGATCAGGGGACTGTGCACGCACTGATCAGGTGGCTGATCAGGAACTGACCACCTGACTGCGCATGCAGTGATCACGTGGCTGGTCGTTCACTGATCACGTGTTTATCATACGGTGATCACGTGACTGGGAGGCGCTGATCACGTGACTGTGCCGTCAGTGATCACGTGGCTGAGCAGGCACAGATATCGTGACTGAGCATGCACTGATCATGTGCCGGGAGCCGGGGAGGCATTCCACTCTGGACAAAGGTCATGAGGAAGGAGGCTCGGCATACGCAAATGCGGGATCGAGGCTCAGGAGTCCACCCGGATATTCTCGAGCATCTCCCCCCAAAAAACCAGAGTCTGCCTACTGTATTGCTTTGTGCTCTCACCTCTGATTTCACTGGGGGCTGTCCCCCACCACCATCTCGCTCTCTCTGTCAAAGAGTTAACTTACAGCTCCAATTCATAAAGTTCCTTGTCATTCTTCCCTTTACCTTCCAGCTGAGTCTCCATCAGGAGCGCGGAACCCACCAGGCTTACTAATTATGCCTGGGCTGCAAAGACCCACTCGAGAAGGTGTCTAGGGTGAGGCACCTTTCGCTATTCGAGAGGGCGCCTGCGGCCTACGTAAGTGGTGCAAACTTCTTGTCTTGAAGTTTGATTGGTCTTCCGCGTAAACCAAGCTACTCAGTCTCTTTTCTCCACCGAATTTTCCTACTGAGCCCTCCTCATACTATTATTCTTGACATCTCTGATTAGCATATAAATAGTCGCCTAGGCCATCTCTCCTTCGAATACCCTGGATCAGTTGGGGCTGGTCCCCGGCAGGTGGCGACCGAACAGGGACCTCAGGAGGCAATACTCAAAGAGCTGAGCAGACACGAACCACGCAATCAGCAGGCAATAAGCATGGAGCTCAGCAGTGACGAATCATGCTGCTCAATTGGCAATAATCAAGCACGTGACCAGGCAGGAATCACGCAGCTCAGCTGGCAATTGTCAAGCAGATGAGCCGACAGGAATCACGCAGCTCAGATGGCAATTGTCATGCAGATGAGCCGGCAGGAATCACGCAGCTCAGCAGGCCCTGATCACGTGACTCTACAGGCACTGATCACGTGGCTGATCAAGTCCAGATCACGTGACTGAGCATGCACTGATCACGTGGCTATCATGCACTGATGACGTGACTGCGCATGCACTGATGACGTGGCTGATCAGGCACTGATCACATGGCTCATCATGCACTGATCACGTGTTTATCAGGCAATGATCAGTGACTGACAGGCGCTGATCATGGGACTGTGCACGCACTGATCACGTGACTGCGCATGCACTGATGACGTGGCTGTTCGGGCACTGGTCACGTGTATATCAGGCAGTGATCAGTGACTGACAGGCGCTGATCAGGGGACTGTGCAGGCACTGATCAGGTGGCTGATCAGGAACTGACCACCTGACCGCGCATGCAGTGATCACGTGGCTGGTCGTTCACTGATCACGTGTTTATCCTACGGTGATCACGTGACTGAGAGGCGCTGATCACGTGACTGTGCCGTCAGTGATCACGTGGCTGAGCAGGCACTGATATCGTGACTGAGCATGCACTGATCATGTGCCGGGAGCCGGGGAGGCATTCCACTCTGGACAAAGGTCATGAGGAAGGAGGCTCGGCATACGCAAATGCGGGATCGAGCCTCAGGAGTCCACCCGGATATTCTCGAGCATCTCCCCCCAGAAAAACCAGAGTCTGCCTACTGTATTGCTTTGTGCTCTCACCTCTGATTTCACTGGGGGCTGTCCCCCACCACCATCTCGCTCTCTCTGTCAAAGAGTTAACTTACAGCTCCAATTCATAAAGTTCCTTGTCATTCTTCCCTTTACCTTCCAGCTGAGTCTCCATCAGGAGCGCGGAACCCACCAGGCTTACTAATTATGCCTGGGCTGCAAAGACCCACTCGAGAAGGTGTCTAGGGTGAGGCACCTTTCGCTATTCGAGAGGGCGCCTGCGGCCTACGTAAGTGGTGCAAACTTCTTGTCTTGAAGTTTGATTGGTCTTCCGCGTAAACCAAGCTACTCAGTCTCTTTTCTCCACCGAATTTTCCTACTGAGCCCTCCTCATACTATTATTCTTGACATCTCTGATTAGCATATAAATAGTCGCCTAGGCCATCTCTCCTTCGAATACCCTGGATCAGTTGGGGCTGGTCCCCGGCAGGTGGCGACCGAACAGGGACCTCAGGAGGCAATACTCAAAGAGCTGAGCAGACACGAACCACGCAATCAGCAGGCAATAAGCATGGAGCTCAGCAGTGACAAATCATGCTGCTCAACTGGCAATAATCAAGCACGTGACCAGGCAGGAATCACGCAGCTCAGCTGGCAATTGTCAAGCAGATGAGCCGACAGGAATCACGCAGCTCAGATGGCAATTGTCATGCAGATGAGCCGGCAGGAATCACGCAGCTCAGCAGGCCCTGATCACGTGACTCTGCAGGCACTGATCACGTGGCTGATCAAGTCCAGATCACGTGACTGAGCATGCACTGATCACGTGGCTATCATGCACTGATGACGTGACTGCGCATGCACTGATGACGTGGCTGATCGGGCACTGATCACATGGCTCATCATGCACTGATCACGTGTTTATCAGGCAATGATCAGTGACTGACATGCGCTGATCATGGGACTGTGCACGCACTGATCACGTGACTGCGCATGCACTGATGACGTGGCTGTTCGGGCACTGGTCACGTGTATATCAGGCAGTGATCAGTGACTGACAGGTGCTGATCAGGGGACTGTGCACGCACTGATCAGGTGGCTGATCAGGAACTGACCACCTGACCGCGCATGCATTGATCACGTGGCTGGTCGTTCACTGATCACGTGTTTATCCTACGGTGATCACGTGACTGAGAGGCGCTGATCACGTGACTGTGCCGTCAGTGATCACGTGGCTGAGCAGGCACTGATCATGTGCCGGGAGCCGGGGAGGCATTGCACTCTGGACAAAGGTCATGAGGAAGGAGGCTCGGCATACGCAAATGCGGGATCGAGCCTCAGGTGTCCACCCGGATATTCTCGAGCATCTCCCCCAAAAAAACCGGAGTCTGCCTACTGTATTGCTTTGTGCTCTCACCTCTGATTTCACTGGGGGCTGTCCCCCACCACCATCTCGCTCTCTCTGTCAAAGAGGTAACTTACAGCTCCAATTCATAAAGTTCCTTGTCATTCTTCCGTTAACCTTCCAGCTGAGTCTCCATCTGGAGCGCGGAACCCACCACGCTTACTAATTATGCCCGGGATGCTAAGACCCACTCGAGAAGGTGTCTAGGGTGAGGCAACTTTCGCTATTCGAGAGGGCGCCTGCGGCCTACGTAAGTGGTGCAAACTTCTTGTCTTGAAGTTTGATTGGTCTTCCGCGTAAACCAAGCTACTCAGTCTCTTTTCTCCACTGAATTTTCCTACTGAGCTCTCCTCATACTATTATTCTTGACATCTCTGATTAGCATATAAATAGTCGCCTAGGCCATCTCTCCTTCGAATACCCTGCATCAGTTGGGGTTGGTCCCCGGCAGGTGGCGACCGAACAGGAACCCCAGGAGGCAATACTCAAAGAGCTGAGCAGACACGAACCACGCAATCAGCAGGCAATAAGCATGGAGCTCAGCAGTGACGAATCATGCTGCTAAACTGGCAATAATCAAGCACGTGACCAGGCAGGAATCACACAGCTCAGCTGGCAATTGTCAAGCAGATGAGCCGACAGGAATCACGCAGCTCAGATGGCAGTTGTCATGCAGATGAGCCGGCAGGAATCACGCAGCTCAGCAGGCCCTGATCACGTGACTCTGCAGGCACTGATCACGTGGCTGATCAAGTCCAGATCACGTGACTGAGCATGCACTGATCACGTGGCTATCATGCACTGATGACGTGACTACGCATGCACTGATGACGTGGCTGATCAGGCACTGATCACATGGCTCATCATGCACTGATCACGTGTTTATCAGGCAATGATCAGTGACTGACAGGCGCTGATCATGGGACTGTGCACGCACTGATCACGTGACTGCGCATGCACTGATGACGTGGCTGTTCGGGCACTGGTCACGTGTATATCAGGCAGTGATCAGTGACTGACAGGCGCTGATCAGGGGACTGTGCAGGCACTGATCAGGTGGCTGATCAGGAACTGACCACCTGACCGCGCATGCAGTGATCACGTGGCTGGTCGTTCACTGATCACGTGTTTATCCTACGGTGATCACGTGACTGAGAGGCGCTGATCACGTGACTGTGCCGTCAGTGATCACGTGGCTGAGCAGGCACTGATATCGTGACTGAGCATGCACTGATCATGTGCCGGGAGCCGGGGAGGCATTCCACTCTGGACAAAGGTCATGAGGAAGGAGGCTCGGCATACGCAAATGCGGGATCGAGCCTCAGGAGTCCACCCGGATATTCTCGAGCATCTCCCCCCAAAAAACCAGAGTCTGCCTACTGTATTGCTTTGTGCTCTCACCTCTGATTTCACTGGGGGCTGTCCCCCACCACCATCTCGCTCTCTCTGTCAAAGAGTTAACTTACAGCTCCAATTCATAAAGTTCCTTGTCATTCTTCCCTTTACCTTCCAGCTGAGTCTCCATCAGGAGCGCGGAACCCACCAGGCTTACTAATTATGTCTGGGCTGCAAAGACCCACTCGAGAAGGTGTCTAGGGTGAGGCACCTTTTGCTATTCGAGAGGCGCCTGCGGCCTACGTAAGTGGTGCAAACTTCTTGTCTTGAAGTTTGATTGGTCTTCCGCGTAAACCAAGCTACTCAGTCTCTTTTCTCCACCGAATTTTCCTACTGAGCCCTCCTCATACTATTATTCTTGACATCTCTGATTAGCATATAAATAGTCGCCTAGGCCATCTCTCCTTCGAATACCCTGGAAAAGTTGGGGCTGGTCCCCGGCAGGTGGCGACCGAACAGGGACCTCAGGAGGCAATACTCAAAGAGCTGAGCAGACACGAACCACGCAATCAGCAGGCAATAAGCATGGAGCTCAGCAGTGACGAATCATGCTGCTCAACTGGCAATAATCAAGCACGTGACCAGGCAGGAATCACGCAGCTCAGCTGGCAATTGTCAAGCAGATGAGCCGACAGGAATCATGCAGCTCAGATGGCAATTGTCATGCAGATGAGCCGGCAGGAATCACGCAGCTCAGCAGGCCCTGATCACGTGACTCTGCAGGCACTGATCACGTGGCTGATCAAGTCCAGATCACGTGACTGAGCATGCACTGATCACGTGGCTATCATGCACTGATGACGTGACTGCGCATGCACTGATGACGTGGCTGATCAGGCACTGATCACATGGCTCATCATGCACTGATCACGTGTTTATCAGGCAATGATCAGTGACTGACAGGCGCTGATCATGGGACTGTGCACGCACTGATCACGTGACTTCGCATGCACTGATGACGTGGCTGTTCGGGCACTGGTCACGTGTATATCAGGCAGTGATCAGTGACTGACAGGCGCTGATCAGGGGACTGTGCACGCACTGATCATGTGGCTGATCAGGAACTGACCACCTGACCGCGCATGCAGTGATCACGTGGCTGGTCGTTCACTGATCACGTGTTTATCCTACGGTGATCACGTGACTGAGAGGCGCTGATCACGTGACTGTGCCGTCAGTGATCACGTGGCTGAGCAGGCACTGATCATGTGCCGGGAGCCGGGGAGGCATTGCACTCTGGACAAAGGTCATGAGGAAGGAGGCTCGGCATACGCAAATGCGGGATCGAGCCTCAGGTGTCCACCCGGATATTCTCGAGCATCTCCCCCAAAAAAACCGGAGTCTGCCTACTGTATTGCTTTGTGCTCTCATCTCTGATTTCACTGGGGGCTGTCCCCCACCACCATCTCGCTCTCTCTGTCAAAGAGGTAACTTACAGCTCCAATTCATAAAGTTCCTTGTCATTCTTCCGTTAACCTTCCAGCTGAGTCTCCATCTGGAGCGCGGAACCCACCACGCTTACTAATTATGCCCGGGATGCTAAGACCCACTCGAGAAGGTGTCTAGGGTGAGGCACCTTTCGCTATTCGAGAGGGCGCCTGCGGCCTACGTAAGTGGTGCAAACTTCTTGTCTTGAAGTTAGATTGGTCTTCCGCGTAAACCAAGCTACTCAGTCTCTTTTCTCCACCGAATTTTCCTACTGAGCTCTCCTCATACTATTATTCTTGACATCTCTGATTAGCATATAAATAGTCGCCTAGACCATCTCTCCTTCGAATACCCTGCATCAGTTGGGGTTGGTCCCCGGCAGGTGGCGACCGAACAGGAACCTCAGGAGGCAATACTCAAAGAGCTGAGCAGACACGAACCACGCAATCAGCAGGCAATAAGCATGGAGCTCAGCAGTGACGAATCATGCTGCTCAACTGGCAATAATCAAGCACGTGACCAGGCAGGAATCACGCAGCTCAGCTGGCAATTGTCAAGCAGATGAGCCGACAGGAATCACGCAGCTCAGATGGCAATTGTCATGCAGATGAGCCGGCAGGAATCACGCAGCTCAGCAGGCCCTGATCACGTGACTCTGCAGGCACTGATCACGTGGCTGATCAAGTCCAGATCACGTGACTGAGCATGCACTGATCACGTGGCTATCATGCACTGATGACGTGACTACGCATGCACTGATGACGTGGCTGATCAGGCACTGATCACATGGCTCATCATGCACTGATCACGTGTTTATCAGGCAATGATCAGTGACTGACAGGCGCTGATCATGGGACTGTGCATGCACTGATCACGTGACTGCGCATGCACTGATGACGTGGCTGTTCGGGCACTGGTCACGTGTATATCAGGCAGTGATCAGTGACTGACAGGCGCTGATCAGGGGACTGTGCAGGCACTGATCAGGTGGCTGATCAGGAACTGACCACCTGACCGCGCATGCAGTGATCACGTGGCTGGTCGTTCACTGATCACGTGTTTATCCTACGGTGATCACGTGACTGAGAGGCGCTGATCACGTGACTGTGCCGTCAGTGATCACGTGGCTGAGCAGGCACTGATATCGTGACTGAGCATGCACTGATCATGTGCCGGGAGCCGGGGAGGCATTCCACTCCGGACAAAGGTCATGAGGAAGGAGGCTCGGCATACGCAAATGCGGGATCGAGCCTCAGGAGTCCACCCGGATATTCTCGAGCATCTCCCCCCAGAAAAACCAGAGTCTGCCTACTGTATTGCTTTGTGCTCTCACCTCTGATTTCACTGGGGGCTGTCCCCCACCACCATCTCGCTCTCTCTGTCAAAGAGTTAACTTACAGCTCCAATTCATAAAGTTCCTTGTCATTCTTCCCTTTACCTTCCAGCTGAGTCTCCATCAGGAGCGCGGAACCCACCAGGCTTACTAATTATGCCTGGGCTGCAAAGACCCACTCGAGAAGGTGTCTAGGGTGAGGCACCTTTCGCTATTCGAGAGGCGCCTGCGGCCTACGTAAGTGGTGCAAACTTCTTGTCTTGAAGTTTGATTGGTCTTCCGCGCAAACCAAGCTACTCAGTCTCTTTTCTCCACCGAATTTTCCTACTGAGCCCTCCTCATACTATTATTCTTGACATCTCTGATTAGCATATAAATAGTCGCCTAGGCCATCTCTCCTTCGAATACCCTGGAACAGTTGGGGCTGGTCCCCGGCAGGTGGCGACCGAACAGGGACCTCAGGAGGCAATACTCAAAGAGCTGAGCAGACACGAACCACGCAATCAGCAGGCAATAAGCATGGAGCTCAGCAGTGACGAATCATGCTGCTCAACTGGCAATAATCAAGCACGTGACCAGGCAGGAATCACGCAGCTCAGCTGGCAATTGTCAAGCAGATGAGCCGACAGGAATCACGCAGCTCAGATGGCAATTGTCATGCAGATGAGCCGGCAGGAATCACGCAGCTCAGCAGGCCCTGATCACGTGACTCTGCAGGCACTGATCACGTGGCTGATCAAGTCCAGATCACGTGACTGAGCATGCACTGATCACGTGGCTATCATGCACTGATGACGTGACTGCGCATGCACTGATGACGTGGCTGATCAGGCACTGATCACATGGCTCATCATGCACTGATCACGTGTTTATCAGGCAATGATCAGTGACTGACAGGCGCTGATCATGTGGACTGTCACGCACTGATCACGTGACTTCGCATGCACTGATGACGTGGCTGTTCGGGCACTGGTCACGTGTATATCAGGCAGTGATCAGTGACTGACAGGCGCTGATCAGGGGACTGTGCACGCACTGATCAGGTGGCTGATCAGGAACTGACCACCTGACCGCGCATGCAGTGATCACGTGGCTGGTCGTTCACTGATCACGTGTTTATCCTACGGTGATCACGTGACTGAGAGCGCTGATCACGTGACTGTGCCGTCAGTGATCACGTGGCTGAGCAGGCACTGATATCGTGACTGAGCATGCACTGATCATGTGCCGGGAGCCGGGGAGGCATTGCACTCTGGACAAAGGTCATGAGGAAGGAGGCTCGGCATACGCAAATGCGGGTTCGAGCCTCAGGAGTCCACCCGGATATTCTCGAGCATCTCCCCCCAAAAAACCGGAGTCTGCCTACTGTATTACTTTGTGCTCTCACCTCTGATTTCACTGGGGGCTGTCCCCCACCACCATCTCGCTCTCTCTGTCAAAGAGTTAACTTACAGCTCCAATTCATAAAGTTCCTTGTCATTCTTCCCTTTAGCTTCCAGCTGAGTCTCCATCTGGAGCACGGAACCCACCACGCTTACTAATTATGCCTGGGCTGCAAAGACCCACTCGAGAAGGTGTCTAGGGTGAGGCACCCTTCGCTATTCGAGAGGGCGCCTGCGGCCTACGTAAGTGGTGCAAACTTCTTGTCTTGAAGTTTGATTGGTCTTCCGCGTAAACCAAGCTACTCAGTCTCTTTCTCCACCGAATTTTCCTACTGAGCCCTCCTCATACTATTATTCTTGACATCTCTGATTAGCATATAAATAGTCGCCTAGGCCATCTCTCCTTCGAATACCCTGGATCAGTTGGGGCTTGTCCCCGCAGGTGGCGACCGAACATGGACCTCAGGAGGCAATACTCAAAGAGCTGAGCAGACACGAACCACGCAATCAGCAGGCAATAAGCATGGAGCTCAGCAGTGACGAATCATGCTGCTCAACTGGCAATAATCAAGCACGTGACCAGGCAGGAATCACGCAGCTCAGCTGGCAATTGTCAAGCAGATGAGCCGACAGGAATCACGCAGCTCAGATGGCAATTGTCATGCAGATGAGCCGGCAGGAATCACGCAGCTCAGCAGGCCCTGATCACGTGACTCTGCAGGCACTGATCACGTGACTGATCAAGTCCAGATCACGTGACTGAGCATGCACTGATCACGTGGCTATCATGCACTGATGACGTGACTGCGCATGCACTGATGACGTGGCTGATCAGGCACTGATCACATGGCTCATCATGCACTGATCACGTGTTTATCAGGCAATGATCAGTGACTGACAGGCGCTGATCATGAGACTGTGCACGCACTGATCACGTGGCTATCATGCACTGATCACGTGACTGCGCATGCACTGATGACGTGGCTGTTTGGGCACTGATCACGTGTTTATCAGGCAGTGATCAGTGACTGACAGGCGCTGATCAGGGGACTGTGCACGCACTGATCAGGTGGCTGATCAGGAACTGACCACCTGACCGCGCATGCAGTGATCACGTGGCTGGTCGTTCACTGATCACGTGTTTATCATACGGTGATCACGTGACTGGGAGGCGCTGATCACGTGACTGTGCCGTCAGTGATCACGTGGCTGAGCAGGCACTGATATCGTGACTGAGCATGCACTGATAATGTGCCGGGAGCCGGGGAGTTATTCCACTCTGGACAAAGGTCACGAGGAAGGAGGCTCGGCATACGCAAATGCGGGATCGAGCCTCAGGTGTCCACCCGGATATTCTCGAGCATCTCCCCCAAAAAAACCAGAGTCTGCCTACTGTATTGCTTTGTGCTCTCACCTCTGATTTCACTGGGGGCTGTCCCCCACCACCATCTCGCTCTCTCTGTCAAAGAGTTAACTTACAGCTCCAATTCATAAAGTTCCTTGTCATTCTTCCGTTTACCTTCCAGCTGAGTCTCCATCTGGAGCGCGGAACCCACCACGCTTACTAATTATGCCCGGGATGCTAAGACCCACTCGAGAAGGTGTCTAGGGTGAGGCACCTTTCTCTATTCGAGAGGGCGCCTGCGGCCACGTAAGTGGTGCAAACTTCTTGTCTTGAAGTTTGATTGGTCTTCCGCGTAAACCAAGCTACTCAGTCTCTTTTCTCCACCGAATTTTCCTACTGAGCTCTCCTCATACTATTATTCTTGACATCTCTGATTAGCATATAAATAGTCGCCTAGGCCATCTCTCCTTCGAATACCCTGGATCAGTTGGGGCTGGCCCCGGCAGGTGGCGACCGAACAGGGACCTCAGGAGGCAATACTCAAAGAGCTGAACAGACACGAACCACGCAATCAGCAGGAAATAAGCATGGAGCTCAGCAGTGACGAATCATGCTGCTCAACTGGCAATAATCAAGCACCTGACCAGGCAGGAATCACGAAGCTCAGCTGGCAATTGTCAAGCAGATGAGGCATCACGAATCACGCAGTCAGCAGGCCCTGATCACGTGACTCTGCAGGCACTGATCACGTGGCTGATCAAGTCCAGATCACGTGACTGAGCATGCACTGATCACGTGGCTATCATGCAATGATGACGTGACTGCGCATGCACTGATGACGTGGCTGATCGGGCACTGATCACATGGCTCATCATGCACTGATCACGTGTTTATCAGGCAATGATCAGTGACTGACAGGCGCTGATCATGGGACTGTGCACGCACTGATCACGTGGCTATCATGCACTGATCACGTGACTGCGCATGCACTGTTCACGTGGCTGATCACACACTGATCACGTGACTGATCATGCACTGATCATGTGACTGATCATGCACTGATCACGTAGCTATCTTGCACTGATCACTTGGCTGATCATAAACTCATCACGGGACTGATCGTGCACTGATCACGGCGCTATCATGCATTGACAACATGACTCCACATGCACTGATCACGTGGATGAACATGCACTGATCACGTGACCGACCATGCACTGATCACGTGACTGATCAGGCACTGATCACATGGCTGATCATGCACTGATCACGTGGCTATCATGCACTGCTCACGTGGCTGATCAGGCAATGATCACGTAGCTACCATGTACTGGTCACGTGACTGAGCATGCACTGATCACGTAATTGATCATGCACTCATCATATGGCTATCATGCACTGATCACGTGGCTGATCATGCATTGATCACGTGACTGATCATGCACTGATCACGTGACTGATCATGCACTGATCACATGGCTATCATGCACTGATCACTTGGCTGGACATGCACTGATCACGTGCCTGGTCATGCACTGATCACGTGGCTGATCATGCACTGATCACTTGACTGATCATACACTGATCTCGTGTCTGATCATGCACTGATCACGTGGCTATCATGCACTGCTCACGTGGCTGATCAGGCAATGATCACGTAGTTACCATGTACACGTCACGTGAATGATCATACACCCATCAGGTGACTGATCATGCACTGATCACGTAATTGTTCATGCACTGATCATGTGGCTGATCATGTACTGATCACGTGACTGATCATGCACTGGTCACGTGGCTGATCATGCACTGATCACGTGATGATCATGCACTGATCACTTGGATATCATGCTCTGATCACGTGGCTGATCATACACTGTTCACGTGTCTGACCATGCACTGATCACGTGGCTGATCATGCACTGCTCACGTAACTGATCATGCACTGATCACGTGGCTATCATGCACTGAATACGTGGCTGAACATGCACTGTTCACGTGGCTGATCACCCACCTGTCACGTGACATATCATGCACTGATCACGTGGCACTCATGCACTGATCACGTGGCTGATCATTCTCTGCTCATGTAACTCATCATGCACTGATCATGTGGCTATCATGCACTGCTCTACGTGGTTCGTTATGGAATGATCACGTAGCTACCAAATACTGGTCACGTGACTGATCATGCACTGATCACGTAAATGATCATGCACTGTTCACGTGACTGATCATGTACTGATCACGTGACTGATCATGCACTGATCACGTGGCTATCATGCTCTGCTCACGTGGCTGATCATGCAACGATCACGTAGCAACCATGTACTGGTCACGTGACTGATCATGCAATGATCACGTAATTGATCCCGCACTGATCACGTGGCTCATCATGCACTGATCACGTGGCTGATCACACATGTATCACGTGACTGATCATGTACAGATCACGTAAATAATCATGAAGTGATCTCGTGGCTATCCTGCACTGACCACGTGGATAACATGCACTGATCACGTGGCTGATTACACAGGTATCACGTGACTGATCATGCACTGATCACGTGGCTATCATGCACTGATCACGTGGCTATCATGCACTGATCACGTGGCTGATCATGCAGTGATCACGTAGCTACCATGCACTGGTCTCGTGACTGATCATGCACTGATCAGGTAATTGATCATGCACTGATCACTTGGCTTATCATGCATTGATTATATGACTGATCATGTGCTGATTATGTTTAGTGTCACACACTGATCATGTGCCTCTGAAGGCAATGAACATAGAGCTGAGTAGGCAGGAATCAGTCAGCAGGCTATAAACATGGAACTCACCTCTGAGAAATCATGCTGCTCAGCTGGCAATAATCAAGTAGATGAGCAGGCAGGAATTACGCAGCACAGGTGGCAATTGTCAAGGAGATGACAGGCAGGAATCGTGCAGCTCAGCTGGAAATGGTCAAGCAGATGAGCAGACAGTAATCACGCAGCTCAGCAGGCCGTGATCACGTGACTGAGCATGCACTGTTCACGTGGATGATCACACACCTATCACGTGACTGATCATGCACTGATCATGTGACTGATCATGCACTGATCACGTGACTGATCATGTACAGATCATGTGACTAATCATGAAGTGATCACGTGGCTGATCCTGCACTGATCACGTGGATGATCATGCACTGATCACGTGGCTGATCATGCAATGATCACGTAGCTATCATGCACTTGTCACGTGACTGATCATGCACTGATTAGGTGACTGATCATGCACTGATCACGTGGCTATCATGTACTGAAACGTGGCTGAACATGCACTGTTCACATGGCTGATCATGCACTGATCACGTGTGATCATGCACTGATCACGTGGCATCATGCACTGATCACGTGGCTGATCATACGCTGCTCACGTAACTAATCATGCACACATCACGTTGCTATCATGTACTGCTCACGTGGCTCGTCACGGAATGATCACGTATCTACCATATACTGGTCACGTGACTGATCATGCACAGATCACGTGGCTGATCATGCACTGTTCACATGACTGATCATGTACTGATCACGTGGCTGATCATGCACTGATCACGTAATTGATCATGCACTTATCATTTGGCTGATCATGCACTGATCACGTGGCTGATCATACACTGATCACGTGACTGATCATGCACTGATCACGTGACTGATCATGCACTGATCACGTGGCTATCATGCACTGATCACGTGGCTGATCATGCACTGATCACGTGACTGATCATGCACTGTTCACGTGATTGATCATGTACAGATCACGTGAATAATCATGAAGTGATCACCTGGCTATCCTGCACTGATCACGTGGATATCATGCACTGATCACGTGGCTGATCATGCACTGATCACGTAGCTACCATGCACTTGTCACGTGACTGATCATGCACTGATCAGGTAATTGATCATGCACTGATCACGTGACTGATCATGCACTGATCACGTGACTGACCATGCACTGATCACGTGGCTATCATGCACTGATCACGTGGCTGATCATGCACTGATCACGCAGCTACCATGTACTGGTCACATGACTGATCATGCACTGATCATATAATTGATCATGCACTGATCACCTGGCTTATCATGCATTGATCATGTGACTGATAATGCACTGATCACGTGGCTGATCATGCACTGATCACCTGACTGATCATGCACTGATCACGTGACTGATGATGCACTGATCACGTGGCTGATCATGCACTGATCACGTGGCTATCATGCACTGCTCGCGTGGCTGATCAGGCAATGATCGCGTAGCTACCATGTACTGGTCACGTGACTGATAATGCACTGATCACGTAATTGATCATTCACTGATCATGTGGCTGATCATGCACTGATCACGTGGCTGATCATACACTGATCACGTGACTGATCATGCACTGATCACGTGACTGATCATGCACTGATCACGTGGCTATCATGCACTGATCACGTGGCTGGACATACACTGATCACGTGCCTGGTCATGCACTGATCACGTGGCTGATCATGCACTGATCACGTGACTGATGCACTGATCTCGTGTCTGATCATGCACTGATCACGTGGCTATCATGCACTGCTCACGTGGCTGATCATGCGATGATCACGCAGCTACCATGTACTGGTCACATGACTGATCATGCACTGATCACGTGACTGATCATGCAGTGATAACGTGGCTATCGTGCACTACTCACGTGGCTGATCATGCAATAATCATGTAGCTACCATGTACAGGTCACGTGAATGATCATACTCCCATCAGGTGACAGATCATGCACTGATCACGTGGCTATCATGCACTGATCACGAGACTGATCATGCACTGCTCACGTCTATATCATGCACTGATCACATGACTGCCCATGCACTGATCACGTGGATGATCATACACTAATCATGTGACAGATTATGCACTGATCACGTGGCTGATCATGCACTGATACCGTGACTGAGCATGGACTGATCACATGACTATCATGTAGTGATCACGTGACTTAATGGCGCTGATCATGTTACTGATCATGCGCTGATCATGTTTGCTATCATACACTGATCATGTGCCTCTGGAGGCAATAAACAAAGAGCTGAGTAGGCACGAATCAAACAGTCAGCAGGCAATAATCATGGAACTCAGCTGTGACGAATCATGCTGCTCAGCTGGCAATAATCAAGCAGATGAGCAGGCAGGAATTACACAGCACAGCTGGCAATTGTCAAGCAGATGACAGGCAGGAATCGTGCAGCTCAGCTGGCAATTGTCAAGCAGATGAGCAGACAGTAATCACGCAGCTCAGCAGGCCCTGATCACGTGACTGAGCATGCACTGTTCACCTGGCTGATCATACACTGATCACGTGATTGATCATGCACTGATCACTTTGATATCATGCACTGATCACGTGGCTGATCATACACTGTTCACGTGTCTGACCATGCACTGATCACGTGGCTGATCATACACTGCTCACGTAACTGATCATGCACTGATCACGTGGCTATCATGCACTGATCACGTGGCTGAACATGCACTGTTCACGTGGCTGATCACACACCTGTCACGTGACATATCATACACTGATCACGTGGCACTCATGCACTGATCACGTGGCTGATCATACTCTGCTCACGTAACTGACCATGCACACATCACGTGGCTATCATGCACTGCTCACGTGGTTCGTCATGGAATGATCACAAAGCTACCATATACTGGTCACGTGACTGATCATGCACAGATCACGTAAATGATCATGCACTGTTAACATGACTGATCATGTACTGATCACGTGACTGATAATGCACTGTTCACGTGGCTATCATGCTCTGCTCACGTGGCTGATCATGCAACGTTCACGTAGCAACCATGTACTAGTCTCGTGAATGATCATGCACTGATCACGTAATTGATTCTGCACTGATCACGTGGCTCATCACGCACTGATCGGTGGCTGATCACACACGTATCACGTGACTGATCATGCACTGATCACGTGATTAATCATGAAGTGATCACGTGGCTATCCTGCACTGATTACGTGGATATCATGCACTGATCACGTGGCTGATCACACAAGTATCACGTGACTGATCATGCACTGATCACGTGGCTATCATGCACAGATCACGTGGCTGATCATGCAATGATCACGTAGATACCATGTACTGGTCACGTGACTGATCATGCACTTATCCCGTGGCTGATCATGCACTGATCACGTGACTGATTATGCACAGATCACGTGGCTGATCATGCAATGATCACGTGGCTACCATGTACTGGTCACATGACTAATCATGCACTGATCACGTGGCTGATCATGCACTGATCACGTAATTGATCTTGCACTGATCACATGGCTTATCATGCATTGATTATGTGATTCATCATGTGCTGATCATGTTTGGTGTCATACATTAATCATGTGCCTCTGGAGGCAATGAACAAAGAGCTGAGTAGGCAGGAATCAGTAGGCAATAATCATGGAACTCAGCTCTGAGAAATCATGCTGCTCAGCTGGCAATAATCAAGTAGATGAGCAGGTAGGAATTATGCAGCACAGGTGGCAATTGTCAAGGAGATGACAGGCAGGAATCGTACAGCTCAGCTGGAAATTGTCAAGCAGATGAGCAGACAGTAATCACGAAGCTCAGCAGGCCCTGATCACGTGACTGAGCATGCACTGTTCACGTCGCTGATCACACACCTATCACGTGAATGATCATGCACTGATCACGTGGCTCTCATGCACAGATCACGTGATTTCGCATGCACTGATCACGTAATTGTATGCACTGATCACGTGAATATCATGCACTGATCATGTGTCTGATCATGCACTGATCACGTGGCTGATCATCCACTGATCACATGACTGATCATGCACTGATCACGTGACTGATCATGCACTGATCACGTGGCTATCATGCACTGATCACTTGGCTGGTCATACACTGATCACGTGCCTGGTCATGCACATATTACATGACTGATCATGCACTGAACACGTGACTGATCATGCACTGATCACGTGGCTATCATGCACTACTCACGTGGCTGATCATGCAATGATCATGTAGCTACCATGTACAGGTCAGGTGACTGTTCATACACCCATCACGTGACGGATCATGCACTCATCACATGGCTGATGATACACTGATCACCTGCCTGGTCATGCACTGATCACGTGACTGATCATGCACTGATCACAGTGATCATGCACTGATCACGTGGCTGATCATGCACTGATCACGTGGCTGATCATGCACTGATACCGTGACTGAGCATGGACTGATCACATGACTATCATGTAGTGATCACGTGACTTAATGGCGCTGATCATGTGACTGATCATGCACTGATCATGTTTGCTATCATACACTGATCATGTGCCTCTGGAGGCAATAAACAAAGAGCTGAGTAGGCACGAATCAAACAGTCAGCAGGCAATAATCATGGAACTCAGGTGTGAGGAATCATGCTGCTCAGCTGGCAATAATCAAGCAGCTGAGCAGGCAGGAATTACGCAACACAGCTGGCAATTGTCAAGCAGATGACAGGCAGGAATCATGCAGCTCAGCTGGCAATTGTCAAGCAGATGAGCAGACAGTAATCACGCAGCTCAGCAGGCCCTGATCACGTGACTGAGCATGCACTGTTCACGTGGCTGATCATACACTGATCACGTGATGATCATGCACTGATCACTTGGATATCATGCACTGATCACGTGGCTGATCATACACTGATCACGTGTCTGACCATGCACTGAACACGTGTCTGATCATACACTGCTCACGTAACTGATCATGCACTGATCACGTGGCTATCATGCACTGATCACGTGGCTGAACATGCACTGATCACGTGGCTGATCACACACTGATCACGTGGCACTCATGCACTGATCACGTGGCTGATCATACACTGCTCACGTAACTCATCATGCACTCATCACGAGGCTATCATGCACTGCTCACGTGGCTGATCATGGAATGATCACGTAGCTACCATATACTGATCACGTGACTGATCATGCACTGATCACGTAAATGATCATGCACTGTTCACGTGACTGATCATGCACTGATCACGTGACTGATCATGCACTGATCACGTGGCTATCATGCACTGCTCACGTGGCTGATCATGCAACTGATCACGAGCAACCATGCACTGGTCACGTGACTGATCATGCACTGATCACGTAATTGATCATGCACTGATCACGTGGCTCATCATGCACTGATCACGTGGCTGATCACACATGTATCACGTGACTGATCATGCACTGATCACGTGGCTATCATGCACTGATCACGTGGCTGTCATGCACTGATCACGTGGCTATCATGCACTGATCACGTGGCTGATCACACACTGATCACGTGACTGATCATGCACTGATCACGTGCTATCATGCACTGATCACGTGGCTGATCATGCACTGATCACGTAGCTACCATGTACTGGTCACGTGACTGATCATGCACTGATCACGACTGATCATGCACTGATCATGGCTGATCATGCACTGATCACGTGGCTGATCATGCACTGATCACGTGACTGATCATGCACTGATCACGTGGCTATCATGCACTGATCACGTGGCTGATCATGCACTGATCACGTGCCTGATCATGCACTGATCACGTGGCTGATCATGCACTGATCACGTGACTGATCATGCACTGATCACGTGACTGATCATGCACTGATCACGTGGCTATCATGCACTGCTCACGTGGCTGATCATGCGATCATCACGCAGCTACCATGTACTGGTGACATGACTGATCATGCACTGATCACGTGACTGATCATGCAGTGGTCACGTGGCTATCATGCACTACTCACGTGGCTGAGCATGCAATGATCATGTAGCTACCAAGTACAGGTCACGTGAATGATCATACACCCATCAGGTGACTGATCATGCACTGATCACGTGGCTATCATGCACTGATCACGAGACTGATCATGCACTGATCACGTCTATATCATGCACTGATCACATGTCTGCCCATGCACTGATCACGTGGATGATCATACACTAATCATGTGACAGATCATGCACTGATCACGTGGCTGATCATGCACTGATACGTGACTGAGCATGGACTGATCACATGACTATCATGTAGTGATCACGTGACTTAATGGCGCTGATCATGTGACTGATCATGCACTGATCATGTTTGCTATCATACACTGATCATGTGCCTCTGGAGGCAATAAACAAAGAGCTGAGTAGGCACGAATCAAACAGTCAGCAGGCAATAATCATGGAACTCAGCTGTGAGGAATCATGCTGCTCAGCTGGCAATAATCAAGCAGCTGAGCAGGCAGGAATTACGCAGCACAGCTGACAATTGTCAAGCAGATGACAGGCAGGAATCGTGCAGCTCAGCTGGCAATTGTCAAGCAGATGAGCAGACAGTAATCACGCAGCTCAGCAGGCCCAGATCACGTGACTGAGCATGCACTGTTCACGTGGCTGATCATACACTGATCACGTGATTGATCATGCACTGATCACTTGGATATCATGCACTGATCACGTGGCTGATCATACACTGATCACGTGACTGATCATGCACTGATCACGTGGCTGATCATGCACTGATCACGTGACTATCATGCACTGATCACGTGCATCATGCACTGATCACGTGGCTGATCATACTCTCCTCACGTAACTGATCATGCACACATCACGTGGCTATCATGCACTGCTCACGTGGCTCGTCATGGAATGATCACGTAGCTACCATATACTGTCACGTGACTGATCATGCACAGATCACGTCAATGATCATGCACTGTTCACGTGACTGATCATGTACTGATCACGTGACTGATCATGCACTGATCACGTGGCTATCACGCTCTGCTCACGTGGCTGATCATGCAACGATCACGTAGCAACCATGTACTGGTCACGTGACTGATCATGCACTGATCACGTTATTGATCCTGCACTGATCACGTGGCTCTCATGCACTGATCACGTGACTGGTCATGCACTGATCACGTGGCTGATCATGCACTGATCACGTGACTGATCATGCACTGATCACGTGGCTGATCATGCACTGATCACGTGGCTATCATGCACTGCTCACGTGGCTGATCATGCGATGATCACGCAGCTACCATGTACTGGTCACATGACTGATCATGCACTGATCACGTGACTGATCATGCACTGATCACGTGGCTATCATGCACTACTCACGTGGCTGATCATGCAATGATCATGTAGCTACCATGTACAGGTCACGTGAATGATCATACACCCATCAGGTGACTGATCATGCACTGATCACGTGGCTATCATGCACTGATCACGTGACTGATCATGCACTGATCACGTCTATATCATGCACTGATCACATGACTGCCCATGCACTGATCACGTGGATGATCATACACTGATCATGTGACAGATCATGCACTGATCACGTGGCTGATCATGCATTGATACTGTGACTGAGCATGGACTGATCACATGACTATCATGTAGTGATCACGTGACTTAATGGCGCTGATCATGTGACTGATCATGCACTGATCATGTTTGCTATCTTACACTGATCATGTGCCTCTGGAGGCAATAAACAAAGAGCTGAGTAGACACGAATCAAACAGTCAGCAGGCAATAATCATGGAACTCAGGTGTGAGGAATCATGCTGCTCAGCTGGCAATAATCAAGCAGCTGAGCAGGCAGGAATTACGCAGCACAGCTGACAATTGTCAAGCAGATGACAGGCAGGAATCGTGCAGCTCAGCTGGCAATTGTCAAGCAGATGAGCAGACAGTAATCACGCAGCTCAGCAGGCGCTGATCACGTGACTGAGCATGCACTGTTCACGTGGCTGATCATACACTGATCACGTAACTGATCATGCACTGATCACTTGGATATCATGCACTGATCACGGCTGATCATACACTGATCACGTAACTGATCATGCACTGATCACGTGGCTATCATGCACTGATCACGTGGCTGAACATGCACTGATCACGTGGCTGATCACACACCTGTCACGTGACTATCATGCACTGATCACGTGGCACTCATGCACTGATCACGTGGCTGATCATACTCTGCTCACGTAACTCATCATGCACACATCACGTGGCTATCATGCACTGATCACGTGGCTATATCATGGAATGATCACGTAGCTACCATATACTGGTCACGTGACTGATCATGCACTGATCACGTAATTGATCATGCACTGATCACGTGGCTGATCATGCACTGATACGTGGCTGATCATGCACTGATCACGTGGCTGATCATGCACTGATCACGTGGCTGATCATGCACTGATCACGTGACTGATCATGCACTGATCACGTGGCTATCATGCACTGATCA